>NC_084626.1:32858847-33143847 GCF_033978795.1 Nerophis ophidion
AGGCCAAGCGGTGTGCAGCTTCAGCAGTCACAGAGGCAAAAACTCGGACATGGGAAGAGTTTGGGGAAGCCATGGAAAATGACTTCCGGATGGCTTCGAAGCGATTCTGGACCACCATCCGCCGCCTCAGGAAGGGGAAGCAGTGCACTGTCAACACCGTGTATGGTGCGGATGGTGTTCTGCTGACCTCAACTGCGGATGTTGTGGATAGGTGGAAGGAATACTTTGAAGACCTCCTCAATCCCACCAACACGTCTTCCTATGAGGAAGCAGTGCCTGGGGAATCTGTGGTGGACTATCCTATTTCTGGGGCTGAGGTCGCTGAGGTAGTTAAAAAGCTCCTCGGTGGCAAGGCCCCAGGGATGGATGAGATCCGCGCGGAGTTCCTTAAAGCTCTGGATGCTGTGGGGCTGTCTTGGTTGACAAGACTCTGCAGCATCGCGTGGACATCGGGGGCGGTACCTCTGGATTGGCAGACCGGGGTGGTGGTCCCTCTCTTTAAGAAGGGGGACCGGAGGGTGTGTTCCAACTATCGTGGGATCACACTCCTCAGCCTTCCCGGTAAGGTTTATTCAGGTGTACTGGAGAGGAGGCTACGCCGGATAGTTGAACCTCGGATTCAGGAGGAACAGTGTGGTTTTCGTCCTGGTCGTGGAACTGTGGACCAGCTCTATACTCTCGGCAGGGTTCTTGAGGGTGCATGGGAGTTTGCCCAACCAGTCTACATGTGCTTTGTGGACTTGGAGAAGGCATTCGACCGTGTCCCTCGGGAAGTCCTGTGGGGAGTGCTCAGAGAGTATGGGGTATCGGACTGTCTTATTATGGCAGTCCGATCCCTGTACGATCAGTGCCAGAGCTTGGTCCGCATTGCCGGCAGTAAGTCGGACACGTTTCCAGTGAGGGTTGGACTCCGCCAAGGTTGCCCTTTGTCACCGATTCTGTTCATAACTTTTATGGACAGAATTTCTGGGCGCAGTCAAGGCATTGAGGGGTTCCGGTTTGGTGGCCGCGGGATTAGGTCTCTGCTTTTTGCAGACGATGTGGTCCTGTTTGCTTCATTTGGCCGGGATCTTCAGCTCTCACTGGATCGGTTCGCAGCCGAGTGTGAAGCGGCCGGAATGAGAATCAGCACCTCCAAATCCGAGTCCATGGTTCTCTCCCGGAAAAGGGCGGAGTGCCATCTCCAGGTTGGGGAGGAGACCCTGCCCCAAGTGGAGGAGTTCAAGTACCTAGGAGTCTTGTTCACGAGTGGGAGAAGAGTGGATCGTGAGATCGACAGGCGGATCGGTGCGGCGTCTTCAGTAATGCGGACGTTGTACCGATCCGTTGTGGTGAAGAAGGAGCTGAGCCGGAAGGCAAAGCTCTCAATTTACCGGTCGATCTACGTTCCCATCCTCACCTATGGTCATGAGCTTTGGGTCATGACCGAAAGGATAAGATCACGGGTACAAGCGGCCGAAATGAGTTTCCTCCGCCGTGTGGCGGGGCTCTCCCTTAGAGATAGGGTGAGAAGCTCTGCCATCCGGGAGGAACTCAAAGTAAAGCCGCTGCTCTTCCACATCGAGAGGAGCCAGATGAGGTGGTTCGGGTATCTGGTCAGGATGCCACCCGAACGCCTCCCGAGGGAGGTGTTTAGGGCACGTCCAACCGGTAGGAGGCCTCGGGGAAGACCCAGGACACGTTGGGAAGACTATGTCTCCCGGCTGGCCTGGGAACGCCTCGGGATCCCCCGGGAAGAGCTAGACGAAGTGGCTGGGGAGAGGGAAGTCTGGGCTTCCCTGCTTAGGCTGCTGCCCCCGCGACCCGACCTCGGATAAGCGGAAGATGATGGATGGATGGATGGATGGATAATATAGAGGTAAGTACGGTACGTACGTAGGTACATTTGGTTTAGGAAGCGCTTTTCACAGACAGGAATCACAAAGCGCCGTACAAAACATAGGTCAATTAAAACAACAATTAAATTAAAACAGGGGCAACATCATAAAAAGATTCAAAAAATTGATTGAAAAAATAATAAATAAGCATTTGTACATTAGTAGCATCGTCTGCCCTGGGGTAGACTGGAGGAAACATGGCTGGCAATTTGCGTGTACGGTCTCTCTGACCACCACAAAACAAGCACTTTTTTAATTTTTTTATTATTATTTCCATTATCGTATTTATTAATATAACTTTGGTCACCCGCTGAGCATGTCTCAGCCAAGCATCAACTTCTCCCAATTACATGCTAACAGAAAGTACTTTATTCAACCACAATAATCTGCAGAATCCATCTGTCCTCTAATGAGGGAAACCAAGTGGGTGATAGAGAAGGTGCTGACAGACACACCGAGGACACGGTCACATAAATCCCAGCAGTGGACGTCTCCGGCTTCACATAAGCCACGGGCCGGGCTTTAGAGGTTATTACTTTGTGTTGCCTTCTTTGTTGTCATGTTGGCGAGGGGACAAATGTCGAGTAACTTGCCATTGAAGTGTGTAAACACATAATCAGATGTGACAGGAATAATCTCCGGTGACAAACTGGGGAGTGGGAGGTTATTTAATATTAGTCAAGGTTGCTAAGGAGCAAAGGAGAGGACTTGTTAAAGTAGCTTGCAAGAAGGCCATAGGCAACCCTGCCATTGGTGGAGCCCCCCCACTCCTCCTCATGGCGAGGCCTGTGGTGTTTGAACACTGAAGGTCATGGGTGACACCTGTTTCCCGTCTCATCTCCTGACATCAAGTTGACTTGCCGGGAGGAGCGGTGTGTGAAGGGAGAGAGGTGGGGGGACCTGATGGGGATGCGTGGTTGGGGGGGGGGTCTAACCCTCCACCTCAGAGGAGGACAAAACCTCCTGTGTTCGCTTCCTGCCTCAAGCAGGGGGGGAAAGCACGGAAAAGAGGATGAAACGGCCAAGTTTGTGTATCGGGGTGGAAAATTAATTTCCGAGGCGGAAACTCCCGCTGGCTTTTGAGGAGGAAAAAAAAAAAAGTTTTTTTGAACAAAATATTAAATATAGTTAAATGCAGCACTTTTTTATTCTCGTTCAATGGTTCTCCAACCTTTTTCACCAAGTCCTACCTCAGAAAACACTTGGCTCCCCCAAGTACCATCACTAAAATAAACTGCAACACAAAACAGTGCAATTTCTTGAACGCATCATAATAATCCCCTCAATTCCCCCCCCAAAATGGATTAACTGGCTGGAATATAAAGACAATACAATAAACATCCATAAAAGTGGATGCAAATGCAAAAGTGCAATACATTTATCCATCTATGTATTTACATCTGTACCTTATTGCTCTTTTATCCTGCACTACCATGAGCTAATGCAACAAACGTTTGTTCTTACCTGTACTGTAAAGTTCAAATTTCATTGACAATTAAAGTTGCAAGCAGCGATGGACGGGACCGACTTTTGCTGGTGTTTCCTGCCTTTACCCATTCGACATATCTTTACCTTCACGTTACCTACCTTCCCTGCATCCTGGGGTCACACTGGTGCATCTTTCTGTCACCCATAATGTTTGAAAAAAGGTGACGGGTTTTTACAAAACCTTTGTTTTGAAGGGGTAATCGTCAACTTCTTGTTGATTTTTGCTGAAGGATGTCAATAATTAAAATACAGGTCTAAGTGAGACCTACATAAGGGTTTTGTTTCATGTCTCTCCGACATTCCTACCGAAAGTTACAAGCAGTTTTGTCTGCGTTTTCTTCCTAGGAGCAGTTTTGTCCGTGTTTTATTCTTAGGGGGCGCTAGAGCGCAATTTAGAGTTTTATTGTAGCTGAGATAGGCGCCAGCGCCCCCCGCGACCCCGAAAGGGAATAAGCGGTAGAAAATGGATGGATGGATGGGTTTTATTTTTTTAATAGATCGCAATTTTAGCCAGTCTTGATATGTGTGTCCAGTTTGGTGAGTTTTAAAGCATTTTAATGGGGTCAAATTACAGCTCAAAGAGGCAAAAATGACATTTTTTAGGAAAGTTTTGTTTTGGAGGTGGTTTTTGCCAACTTCCTGGTTATTTTTGCTGAAGAAAGTGAGTTTATGAAATCTAGGTCTAAGTGAGACCTACATAGAGGTTTTTGTTTCATGTCTGTACGACATTCCTAACGGAAGTTACAAGCAGTTTTGTCTGTGTGTTTTCCTAGGGGGCGCTAGAGCGCAATTTTGAGTTTTGGGGTTTGTTTTTTTATATTAAATAGCAATTTTTGCCAGTCCAGATGTGTGTGTAGAATTTGGTGAGTTTTGAAACATGTTAAGGGGGTCAAATTACAGCTCGAAGAGGCGGCGGAATAATAAAACCTTAGAAATTCAATAGGGTCCTCTGTCCCAAAGGGACATTCGGTCCCTAATAAAAATGAAGTCTAAGTCTAAGTCTAAGTCTAAGTCTAAGTCTAAGTCTAAGTCTAAGTCTAATGTCTAGTGCAATAACAGTGCAAAAATGTTCATAACATGGTCAGTACTTTCTAGTTTCTCTTGTTATATTCTTATTTGTACTGTTATATTTGTATTCTTATTGTTGCGTTGTATTTATTATTCTTATTGTCATATTTTTCTATTTTATTTCCATTTATACCCCCCTTATTTACATTTTACTTTTTTAATTTGATCTCAACTCTGGACACTGCTGCTGGAATTTAAATTTTCCTGAGGGAACTCTCATGAAGGAATCATGCCCTTATGTGGGCTCTACCGAGGATGTCGTTGTGGTTTGTGTAGCCGTTTGAGACACTTGTGATTTAGGGCTATATAAATAAACATTGATATATTGATATCTATCTATCTATCTATCTATCTATCTATCTATCTATCTATCTATCTATCTATCTATCTATCTATCTATCTATCTATCTATCTATCTATCTATCTATCTATCTATCTATCTATCTATCTATCTATCTATCTATCCATCCATCCATCCATCCATCCATCTATCTATCTATCCATCATCTATCCAATGACCAACATTGAAATACTAGCGCGTAATAGGCCCAAGTAATCATTAAAAACAAGGCAGAGGTTTTATTTAACAAATATATTTAATATTTTTGACCATTTGTCACATGACACACAGTTTGAACGGTAATACTGTGTTTGAATATTTGATTAAGGGATCATTTGGCATACACGTATCACAGAATCACTGTTTTAGTTCATATATGACAACAAATGTATAGTTGTGGCCTTAAGCACATTAATTATAATGTATATTTTTTGTATATTATGTTTTTATAACGAGCGGTTTGCATAATTTTTCAATATTCCACAGAAAAATTGCTTCGGTGCAGCATATATATATATATATTTTTTTTTAGCATTTAATACAAACAATTAAAGATGGTATATAATGCTCATATATATTTGGTCACACTGTAATGTTTTCCTGCATCATTTAAATCTATATGGAGTAGCTCATGTCTTATAAGTCACTGTGTATGCAAATAATAGTCAGTGTTTGCCCCCTCGTGGACAGAAAAGGAACACCAATGGTTCATTCCAGTGGAGAACTGGTGAAAAATATTTGGGAAAAATAAGGAATAGAAAATATGACTGGTAAAAAAAATAAAAAATATTATCATTTATTGGACATTAATGTATTGTATGTCCCCTTATGTTCATGCAGCCTTCTGCCATCCTGATAAAACAATTTAAAATTTGAAAATTGCTCACAGTCTTTTTAGTGCACTTTCCTTCATTAACACATCTTTCCAACATGACTAAATATTGAATATGCATGGACAATAATATGTCATAATGTTTGCAGCTGCATGCTCACTATCCTGCTTCGCCTCCTTTGGCCTTCCCTCCACCTATAAGACATATTGTGGCATTTTCTGCACCTCTACTTGAGCCATTGGTGTTTTTTTTTTGTTTTTTTTTGTTTTTTTATTCCAGAAGGCTGCAGTATTTTTGCACAACTATTGGGAGAAGGACTGGCCTTGCACTTCCAATGTTTTGCAAAGGTTGATTCAGACAACATTTTATTTCAGGGACACACAATTATACAGGAGTGAAAACAAACTATACAGTGATAAATAGTAATAATAATAAAAATAAAAATAAACACGTTATTAACCAAAATTCACTGCAGGGAATGTTTAAGAATAAAATCAAGCTTTGCCTTACAATTACAGACAGCAGATGGCATCAGAGTGCAGGTTTGGTCTATGAGCATTTCATCTGGTTTTTATTCATCTTAAATTATCTAAGAAGAAAGTGGATTTTAGACCTAATAGTGAATCATTGAGCGAATAAAGAATTGCATAAATAAATAAAAACTACCATAATAGCAACATCATATTGATAAAAGCCTTCTATAATATGAATATTGTGCAAAATATGTTTTATTCCTTTGGAAGTCAATCAAGGCATGCATTAGAGAGCGATGGCAATGCACATCAGGATTCGGTTTTGGAGTCATTTTTGCTGAAGGGCGTTGAGGACGTGAACTGGCATCAACACTGGAAAAAATGCCCCTATTATACAGAGTAAAAAACAAACAAAAAAAACAGTTTTTTTGCTTGTAATGAGCAAATAAATCTGCCACTGAACCCATTCAAAATGGTCTTGGTAAGATTTATGGAAAAAAATAAAAAATAAAAGTGATATAGAGATTAGCCCTGCGATGAGGTGGCGACTTATCCAGGATGTACCCCCGCCTTCCGCCCGAATGCAGCTGAGATAGGCTCGAACGGGACTAGCGGTAGAAAATGGCTGGATGGATATTGATATTGGAAATTCTAACATATTGTTAGCTTTACTGTACTACTAGTATTGTGAAGTTTAGTGTTTTATAACAAAAGTTGTGATGCCCAAAAGTACCGTAATTTCTGGACCGTAGGGCGCATCGGATTATCAATCAATCAATCAATCAATCAATCAATCAATGTTTATATATATATAGCCCTAAATCACAAGTGTCTCAAAGGGCTACACAAGCCACAACGACATCCGCGGTACAGAGCCCACATAAGGGCAAGGAAAAACTCACCCCAGTGGGACGTCGATGACAATGACTATGAGAAACCTTGGAAAGGACCGCATATCTCCCGTCCAAAGACCAAACCCAGTAACTAAATTTTGGTCAAAACTGAGCTAATAATAATTTTGGAGTTCCTAGGTGATATGCTTTACATTAGTGTATGCGATATTGTAATTTGTTCCGTAAGTAAGCTGTTACGCGCCCGACAAAGTGGTGACCCTCGCCCCGTCCTTGTTTGTGAGTGACTGAGCATTTCACGGAAGCTGCTTTTATACCCAATTATGGCACCCACATGTTCCCAATTAGCCTGTTCACTTGCGGGATGTAAATAAGTGTTTAAATAGCATTCCTCATCTTTCTCAGTCTTGTTTGCCAGTTGTGCTTGTTTTTTTTAAACACGCTGCAGGCATCAAATTCAAAATGAGCTATCCGTCTATCCATTTTCTACCGCTTGTCCCTTTTGGAGTTGCGGGGGGTCGCTGGAGCCTATCTCAGCTGCACATGGGTGGAAGGCGGTTTACACCCTGGACAAGTCGCCACCTCATAGCAGGGCTAACACAGACAGACAGACAACATTCACACTCACATTCACACACTAGGGCCAATTTAGTGTTGCCAATCAACCTTTCCCCAGGTGGATGTCTTGGGAGGTGGGAGGAAGCCGGAGTACGCGGAGGGAAACCACGCAGTCACTGGGGCGAACTTGCCAACCCTCCCGGATTTTCCGGGAGACTCCCGAAATTCAGCGCCTCTCCCGAAACCCTCCCTGAAGAAATTTTCTCCCGAAATTTAGCCGGAGCTGGAGGCCACGCCCCCTCCAGCTCAAACATGCACTGTTCAAAGCTTGAAAAGGAGGATCGCAGGCGGTTCTGACGGTATTTAAAGTCATTTTTAAAAATGACTGCTAATCCTCCTCCTTTTCGGCCGGACGACCGCGGAGAATTAAAGTAGGAACACTTCGGAGGCAGAAGTTCATTAAGAGGGGCGGACTCACCGGCTCTCAGCCATGTTTCCGTCACACAGAGGAAGTCAAGTCCGTGGGAAGTGAAAATATCTTTCAGGATAAACGTTTTGTTTGTCAAAGATCTTGCGTTCACAAGACCGAACGTTGCGGGGGCCAGCACGTCCAGGGGCGCAGCTAATCCAGGTGGGGCCCGACACACAGCCAGCAGGTGGCGGGGGAGAGGAGCCACGAGGCAGGAAAGGAAGGCAGGAATCCAGCTAGGTGAAAAAGCTGACTGGAACGTCGAAAAACCAACGTCAAAGTTGATCATATCAGTGGGAAAGGGGCAAAGATCCAACAGTGTTTGGCGGTCATACACAAGCAGCGAGCTGACAGAGACGAAAATAGACGCAAACAACACAAAAACAAACAGAGCTGGCAGCGAGAGATGGCAGGGCAAAGTACATACTGGCGCCATCTTCTGGAAACTCGGAAGCGACGTTACTCAAATAGTGAAAGGTAAGTGTTTTTGTTTTTTTTAGTAACCAGCAAGCACAGTACAGTTAGTAGAAAAACTGTGTTTTTATTACTGTGTATTTCATAGGTGGCGTCTGAAATTCAACTATTTATTTTATTTATATATATAATAAAATAAATATGTATAGCTAAAATTCACTGAAAGTCAAGTATTTCATATATATATGAAATACTCGAGTTGGTGAATTGGCTGTAAATCTATCCCTCCCCTCTTAACCACACCCCCAAACCACGCCTCTGCCCCACCCCGACCACGCCCCCCACCTCCCGAAATCGGAGGTCTCAAGGTGTGCACTGGGGCGAACATGCAAACTCCACAAAGAAAGATCCCGAGCCCGTGATTGAACTCAGGACTACTCCGGACCTTCGTATTGTGAGGCACATGCACCAGCCCCTGTACCACCGTGCTGCCCCTCTACTGTTACCAAACAGTATTACTTTTGTTTTACTGAAATTGAAACATAGTCTGTTTTTGTCCATAGAGTAAGACTAAAACGGGCGAAGAAACGTCCATCAATATTGGCTCAAGTGCTCGACTATAGTGACGACCATCAAGGATACAAACTAGGGCTGTGGATCTTTGGGTGTCCTACGATTTGATTCAATATCGATTCTTGAGGTCACAATTCGATAATATATTGATTTTTTCGATTCGATTCTCGATTCAGAAACGATATTTTTCCGATTCAAAACGATTCTGTATTCATTCAATACATAGGATTTTAACAGGATCTACCCCGTCTGTTGACATGCAAGCAGAGTAGTAGATTTTAAAAAAAAGAAGCTTTTATAATTGTAAAGTACAATGTTTCATCAACTGATTGCAATAATGTAAATTTGTTTTAACTATTAAACGAACCAAAATTATGACTTATTTTATCTTTGTGAAAACATTGGACACAGTGTGTTGTCAAGGTTATGAGATGCGATGCAAGTGTAAGCCACTGTGACAATATTGTTATTTTTTATTATTTTTATAAATGTCTAATGATAATGTCAATGAGGGATTTTTAATCACTGCTATGCTGAAATTATAATTAATATTGATACTGTAGTTGATAATATTCATTTTTGTTTCACTACTTTTGGTTTGATCTGTGTCGTGTTTGTGTCTTCTCAATTGCTCTGTTTGTTGCAGTTCTGAGTGTTGCTGGGTCAGGTTTGGTTTTGGAATTAGATTGCATTGTTATGGTGTTGCTGTGTAGTGGTTTGTTATATTGATAAAAAACTAACAAAAAAAAAAAAACAACGATTTAAAAAAAATGAGAATCGATTCTGAATCGCACAACATATTCGAATCGATTTTTTTTCCCACACCCCTAATACAAACTGTTATGAACCATAACTGAGCAGCGTAGTGGTCTCACTTTTGAGATGGGGAAAGGTTGCCATGCAGAATGAAAAGTCCTGTATCCTGTGTTGGTAGAAGTCTGCACAGGATGTTGTGAGGAAAAGTCAGATAGGAAGAAGGGTGGAATATTCCACACTCTCTAAACTTGACTCATAAAAGGGAACTTATCGATTCGGCCAACAAACAGCTCATTTATCTCCCGCGTGCTGACGTCTCGTATGACAGAGCGCTTCCATCGTGGTCCCCATGAATGGCAGCCAACCTTAGACGAAGGGACAGAGTATTAATCAGGCCTCACCTCCTCGCCCCCTCTGGTTGCTCCCACAGAAAGGACATCTGCGGCCCAAGAAATGAGCCTTGAAAGTCTAATTAATGAGCGCTTTGGTGAGATAATTACACCGAGCAAAATTATCGATCAGGACGGCAAACTCCTAAAACCGTCTGACCTGTTGAGCTTTTACCTCGTAAAGTTGTCAGGGAATATGGTGAGTGAGGTAATGAAAAATGTATTTATTGTTTTTTTTTCATCCATCCTAGGATACTTTTTGAGGTACATTAATATTTCTGATGGGGATCTGGCATGGAAGAGCGGGGATGAGGTCACAGTCTCGACTTTTTCCTGAAGCAATCAGGAAAAATAACCAAAGTAGAGAATAAGGATTTACCAAACCCAAAACCAGTGAAGTTAGCACGTTGTATTATTCATAAATACAAACAGAATACAATTATTTTCAAACCCCTTTCAACTTATATTTTGCAAAGACAAAATATTTAATGTTCAAACTATGAAACCTTTTTTTTTTGCAAATAATCATAAACTTAGAATTTAATGGCAGCAACACATTGCAAACAAGTTGTCATAGGGGCATTTTTACCACTGTGTCACAAAGCATTTCCTTTTAACAACACTCAGTTAAAATATCACTTGTTGTGATATTTTAGGCTTCCGGGTGTTGTTGATAAATTGCTTTCGCTTTGCATTGTAGAGTTTTAACTTGCACTTACAGATGTAGCGACGAACTGTAGTTACTGACAGCGGTTTTCTTAAGTGTTCCTGAGCCCATGCGGGGATATCCTTTACCCCCTGATGCAGTACCGCCAGAGGGATCGAAGGTCTGTAATATCATCGCTTACGTGCAGTGATTTCTCCAGATTCTCTGAACCTTTTGATGATATTACGGCGCATAGATGGTGAAATGCCTAAATGCCTTGCAATAGCTCATTGAGAAATGTTCTTAAACTGTTTGACAGTTTGCTCAGGCATTTATTTGTTCACAAAGTGGTGACCCCCACCCCATCCTTGTTTGTGAATGACCGAGCGTTTTAGAGAAGCTGCTTTTATATCAATCATGGCACCCACCTGCTCCTAATTAGCCTGTTCACTTGTGGGGTATTTCAAATAACTGTGCGATGAGCATTCCTAAACTTTCTCAGTCTTTTTTGCCACTTGTGCCAGCTTTTTTTAAACATGTTGCAGGCATCAAATACCAAATGAGCGAATATTTGGAAAAAATTAGAAAGTTTTCCAGTTCAAAAAATTAGGTATCTCGTCTTTGCAGTCTATTCAGTTGAATATAGGTTGAAAAGGATTTGCAAATCATTGTATTCTGTTTTTATTTATGATTTACACAACATGCCAACTTCACTGGTTTTGGGTTTTGTATAATCTTCTTTACCTATTTCACCTCATTGAATTCTCATTTGCAGAATTGTTGTATGAATCTAGAAACAACTATTACAGTGATTAAAAAAAAATCACTTTTTGCTTTAAATCGTTTTATTTTTACCTTCTGTCCAACAAATTTTCAGTTTGCAAACATATACTGTATACAATCGATTAGAAATAATTAATTAATTTGTTTCCAAAAATAGGCAGTTTTTCTACAGAAAGAAAGGTCGCTAAGGATTTATAAATATGTAATATTGTAAAATATTTGGCATTTATGATACCTATCTCGAAAGTTTTACCTACATATGTAAAACAGTCACTGGGGGCGGAGCTAAAGTCACTGGGGGACGAGCAAAAGAAAAAATATAAGGTTTATATATATAATATTATATATAAGGTCCTTATATATAATTTGGCGGGAACTTACTGTCATGGTATTGCAGAGGGGGTGACGGCAGACTGACGGCAGACTGACACCAGAGGGGGGTAAAGTACAATTTGTTGTATATATAGTCAATGTATATAAAATAATACCAAACAATACTACTAAATAAACTAAGGAAATGGAGTGCGACAAAAACTCAAGAGTGTATATGGTGTAAGACTATGTGAAGTATTTTAGCTGTTAAGTGTTACCGTAAATGTTTGAATGAGGAAGCAGACAAAAACCAAAGAGGGCAAGGCAAAAGGAGTCCAAGATCCGCGAGGGGTGCGTGGGGCAGAGAGAGACGTCAGAGTCCGGGGGCGAGCGAGGAGTCGGGAAACTAAGGAGGCAGTCCAAATCCAGGGCAACGGAAGGGAAAACACTGCGAAAACACAGGAGAACAAACAAGGATGTCAGACACGAGGGAAAAGCGCAGAGAGAGAGAAAGCATAATCCTTACGGTATACCATTTGAGAACTAACTTCCCGTGCCGATCCTTGGGTCCACTGGTCCCTTTACTCAGCTCGCCCTCATTAGTCACAGGTGTGCAGATTGACCGATGGTGGGCAGACTTGTAGCTGCGTGGGCGTGCTTCGCTCAGCGTGAGCGGGGGCGTGTCCGAGCGTGCTGTAAGCGGATCCTCCGGGTGGTCCCGCAGAGGAGGGAGAAGCAGACTGCGCGTGCGCCATGACACAACTTGGAAAAATGTCCCATTCATTTCAATGGGAACTTCCTGGAAATTTGGGAATTTGGGGAAAAGCGGGATTTTTTGAAAATCATTAGGAGCATGCATGTACTGAATGAGCTGAATTACTTGGTGTTGCAGTTGTTTAAATGGGACAATAAAGAAGTGGTAAAAGATATTAGGGAATTTTGGGAAAATCTGGAATTTTTTTGAATTTGGAAAAAGTGTAGTTTGAACTTCTAGTGTGTTGAAAGTGGAATGGTTTGAAAAATGTGGGAATTGTAGAAGTTATAAAAAATGGCCAATTCATTTTGAATGTGGAAAATGCACAAAAAAAGGAATTATGGGAAATCCAGGATTTTCTTTTAAGAATTTTTAAAGTAGAGCACACAATTCCTGAACAGGCTAAATATTTTGAAGTTGGAACAGTTTGAATCAGATGAAAAATATGGAAGGTGTGGAACTTTGAAGTATTTCCCATTGATTTCAATGGGAATTTCAGAAAAAAAATGGGAATTTTGGGAAAGCAAGATTTTTTTTGAAAATGGTAAAATAAATACTTGAATTGTCTGAATGAAAATGCTTGGTGTTGAAATTTTTGAAATCGGTCGAGAAATGTTGAAGTAGTAACTTGTTGAATTGAAAAATGGTATTACGGAATTCCTGGAATTTCGGGACAACCGGGTATTTTTTCCTGTTCAAAAACAGCGAAACGGTTCAAATGCGATGAAAAATGTGGAATGAGTAGTCTTCAGAAAAAAGGGTGAATATAGGGCTTTTGAAAACCAGGAATTCTGGGAAATCCTGGGAAATCCTGGAATTTTTTGGAACTTGGAAAGAGGGAAGTTTGAATTTCCAGAATGGTGGAATATGTTGACGGTAGAATGGTTTGAATAGGTTGAAAAATGTGGAAATGGTGGAAGTTTGAAAAATTGCCAATTCATCTTGAATGGGAAAAATTCCCCGGAAGAACCTGGAAATTCTGGAAAATCGCGGAATTTTTTGGAACTTGGAAAAAGGGGAGTTTGAATTTCCAGAATGGTGGAATATGTTGATGGTAGAAAGGTTTAAATAGGTTGAAAAATGTGAAAATGGTGGAAGTTTGAAAAATGGACAATTAATTTTGAATGGAAAAATGCCCCAGAAGAACCTGGAATTCTGGAAAATCCTGGAATTTTTTTGAACTTGGAAAAAGGAAAGTTTGAATTTCCAGAATGGTAGAATATGTTGAGGTTAGAATGGCTCAAATAGGTTGAAAATGTGGAAATGGCAGGAGATTGAAAAATGGCCAATTAATTTTGAATGAGAAAAATGTCCCAGAAGAACCCGGAATTCTGGAAAATCCTGGAATTTATTTGAACTTAAAAAAGGGGTGGTTTGAATTTCCACAATGGTAGAATATGTTGACGTTCGAATGGCTTAAATAGGTTGAAAATATGAAAATGGTGGACGTTTGAAAAATGGCCAATTCATTTTGAATGGGAAAAATGTCTCGGGAGAACCTGAAATTCTGGAAAATCTTGGAATTGTTTTTAACTTAGAAAAAGGGAAGTTTGAATTTCCAAAATGGTAGAATATGTTGACGGTAGAATGGCTTAAATAGGTTGAAAATGTGGAAATGGCAGGAGATTGAAAAATGGCCAATTAATTTTGAATGAGAAAAATGTCCCAGAAGAGCCTGGAATTATGGAAAATCCTGGAATTTGTTTGAACTTAAAAAAGGAGTGGTTTGAACTTCCAGAATGGTAGAATATGTTGAGGTTAGAATGGCTTAAATAGGTTGAAAATGTGGAAATGATGCACGTTTGAAAAATGACCAATTCATTTTGAATGGGAAAAATGCCCCAGAAGAACCTGGAATTCTGGAAAATCCTGGAATTTTTTTTTTACTTGGAAAAAGGAAAGTTTGAATTTCCAGAATGGTAGAATATGTTGACGGTAGAACGGCTTAAATAGGTTGAAAATGTGAAAATGGTGGACGTTTGAAAAATGGCCAATTCATTTTGAATGGGAAAAATGTCCCGGAAGAACCTGGAAATCTGGAAAATCCTGGAATTTTTCTGAACTTGGAAAAAGGAAAGCTTGAATTTCCAGCATGGTAGAATATGTTGACGTTAGAATGGCTTAAATAGGTTGATAATGTGGAAATGGCGGACGTTTGAAAAATGGCTAATCCATTTTGAATGGAAATATGTCCCAGAAGAACCTGGAATTCTGGAAAATCCTGGAATTTTTTTGAACTTGGTAAATCGGAAGTTTGAATTTCCAGAATGGTTGAATATGTTGACGTTCGAATGGCTTAAATAGGTTGAAAATATGAAAGTGGTGGACGTTTGAAAAATGGCCAATTCATTTTGAATGGGAAAAATGCCCCAGAAGAACCTGGAATACTGGAAAATCCTGGAAATTTTTTTGAACTTGCAAAAAGGAAAGTTTGAATTTCCAGAATGGTGGAATATGTTGACGTTCGAATGGCTTAAATAAGTTGAAAATATGAAAATGTTGGACGTTTGAAAAATGGCCAATTCATTTTGAATGGAAAAAATGTCCCTGAAGAACCTGGAATTCTGGAAAATCCTGGAATTTTTTTTAACTTGGGAAAAGGGACGTGTGAATTTCCAAAATGGTAGAATATGTTGACGGTTGAATGGCTTAAATAGGTTGAAAATGTGGAAATGGCAGGAGATTAAAAAATGGCCAATTAATTTTGAATGAGGAAAATGTCCCAGAAGAACCTGGAATTCTGGAAAATCCTGGAATTTGTTTGAACTTAAAAAAGGAGTGGTTTGAATTTCCAGAATGGTAGAATACGTTGACAGTAGAATGGCTTAAATAGGTTGAAAATGTGTAAATGGTGGATGTTTGAAAAATGGCTTATCCATTTTGAATGGACAAATGTCCCGGAAGAACCTGTAATTCTGGAAAATCCTGGAATTTTTTTAAACTTGGAAAAAGGGACGTGTGAATTTCCAGAATGGTAGAATATGTTGACGTTAGAATGGCTTAAATAGGTTGAACATGTGGAAATGGCGGACGTTTGAAAAATGGCCAAATCATTTTGAATGGGAAATATGTCCCAAAAAAACTCGAATTCTGGGAAATCCGGGAATTTTTGGAATATGTCAAGAAAAAGCCAGCGATTACCGAATAGGCAGAACAGTTTGAAGTTGGAAAGGTTTGAATCGGATGAAAAATGTTGAAGGTAGAAGAAGAAAAAGAAGAATTCGGAGAATTCACACAATTACTTTAAATAGATGAATTTTGTTGCAGAAAACCATATGTGTGAATACTTTGGAGCATTCACACAATTATTGATTGCAAGAGAACCCCGTTGTGATATTGGCTGATATGAGATCAAATGATTGTCCGTAAATCACAGCGATACAGAAGGGGAATGTGAAAAACCTTCTTTTTTTTTTTTTTTTTTTTTTTTTGCCCATGCACCCCCCACCTCACCTGCGCTGTGGAGCTAATGAGGCTGCAAGCTGATGGCCGCATGAAAGATGGACACCGGGAGTGGCAGGTTTATTTCGGTCCTCTGAAACAGAACTTGGCATGAAAGATGACGTGCCACTGTGAATAATTAAACAGCTTCAGAAACCCACTGATCCATCTGTCCGCAGATCAATAGACAACATTCGGAAGGAGCGTGCCGCATGTTTTAAAACAGCCCATGCTGACAAAAACCTGGGAGAGACAAAATGTCCATTTTATACCGGGAACCCAGATAACAAAATTGGGACTCAATCATAATGCAACGGTACCATTTTTGTAGTACTTTTGCATGTGTTCATGCAGTCATAACTTTGAATTTGTTCAACAATAAAACCTCTTTTTTTGTACGAACCATTGAACATTGAGCTGATAATAACTGTGCTCTCTAATATCTATATTTTGTTTTTACTTAATTATAGTCTTATTCTATTGTATTTGCAACTAGAAGAGGCAATTCTTGAAGGAATTGCATGTGAATTCTCCGATGCTGAGGTTGAACGGAAATGCTCACAGAATGTAGTATGAATGTGTGGAGAGGGGCGTGGTCCGCGCGTTCCCTGCGGGCGGGGTGTGAAGCAGCCAACAGGTGAGTGGATATCTCAGCTGGAACGAGTTATCTAATCACCTGTTCCTTTATTAGCAGCGGGAGAGAGGTGGAGAAACAAAGGACTGAAGGAACGAGAAAGCTGAAAAGCAACGGAGGACTGAAAGAACGAGAGGGCTGAAAAGCAAAAAAGAAACTTTGAAAACGACAGCACACGGAAAAAATTAAAAAACTCTCCTGTTAAAAACCCACGTCTCAAAGTGTTGTGGTCACATTGGTCCGTCGAAATACTTTCACAGAATGTAAGAACAGTTTGAATGTTGAAGAGATGACGCTGAACTGAAATGCTAATGGAACGTCGGCTGAGTGTAGAAATGGTTTAATCAATCAATCAATGTTTATTTATATAGCCCCAAATCACAAATGTCTCAAAGGACTGCACAAATCATTACGACTACAACCCTTGTGTAATGTTCATATTGTTGTTACTCAGCCAGAGTTTGTAGGTCTGATGGACCCGTTGCATTTTGTGGCTTTTAAAGCCTCACAATCAAACACTTTTATGTTAAAATACTAAACAGATGTTTACCTTATCTCCATAAACATCTGTTCACGTTGCACAGAAAAATTATCTGCCAGTTGCAACATTCTTTGCCAACACTGTCTGCTCTCATTTTCTCACACATTTTCGATGTTCTATGTACCTACACTCTGTCCTCCTTCCTGTGAAGGCCTGGTGTGTGTGTGTGTGTGTGTGTGTGTGTGTGTGTGTGTGTGTGTGTGCGTGTGTGTGTTACACAGAACATCAATTTCCACACTTCTATTACCCAGACATCTTATATGTAATAGAAATGTGTAGGGGGGGAGGTGTATGGTGTGTGGTCATTAAATATGTATTCTGATATATGTTCTTCACAGAAAGTGAGCCAAAGTCACTGAGTCTCAGTTTGAAAAATTAATTAGCTGTATCAAATTTCTTTTGATAAAAAATGAAAATGGGTCCTACAGACCCAAACACCACACAATCGTTTGAACACTGAAATGGTTTGAATGTTGAAGAGTTTGAATTTCCAGGAAAACCCAAATTTGGTTTGGAACTTGGGAAAGTGTTTAGTTTGAATGTTAATGATAAGTGGAATGTGTTGATGTTGGAATGGTTTGAATAGGTTGAAAAATGTGGGAATTGTGCAACTTTGAAAAATGCCCCGTTCATTTCAAAGGGGTGTATTAGTGCTCAAGGCATGGGTAACTTACACATCTGTGAAGGCACCATTAATTCGGAAAGGTACATACAGATTTTGGAACAACATATGCTGCCATTTAAGCGCTGCCTTTTTCATGGATGCCCCTGCTTATTTCAGCAAGACAATGCCAAGCCACATTCAGCACGTGTTACAACAGCGTGGCTTTGTAAAAAAAAGAGTGCGGGTACTTTCCTGGCCCGCCTGCAATCCAGACCTGTCTCCCATCTAAAATGTGTGGCGCATTATGAAGCGTAAAATACGACAACAAGACCCCGGACTGTTGAACGACTGAAGCTCTACATAAAACAAGAATGGGAACGAATTCCACTTTCAAAGCTTCAACAATCAGTTTCCTCAGTTCCCAAACGTTTATTGAATGTTGTTAAAAGAAAAGGTGACGTAATACAGTGGTGAACATGCCATTTCCCAACTACTTTGGCACGTGTTGCAGCTATGAATTTCTAAGTTAATTAATATTTGCAAAAAAAAAATTAAGTTTATGAGTTTGAACATCAAATATCATGTCTTTCTAGTGCATTCAACTGAATATGGGTCGCAAATCATTGTATTCTGTTTCTATTTACATCCAACACAATTTCCTAACTCATATGGAAACGGGGTTTGTAGTTTAACTTACTGTATAACTAACCCTTTGAAAGCAGCTGCACATTCTGCTCTGAGATGTACGTGCTGACTGTCGTTGAGCACTATAAAAAACATTTAATACACAACCGCTTTACACCAGTTGAATGTTTTTTACACTGAAAAAAGTGATTTTTTGGTGCTGTAAACTCTATCAGAGTAATTGTCCTAATTTATACCTCATATTTTTAACATTCAGTAAGAACTAGAGTTTCTTAAGTAAAATTAAACATTTTATCATAATATAATATTTTATTAGAACGTATCAAAATACGAATTGGTATTTCAGACTCAGCCCTGTCATGGTTTAACTCTTATCTTACTGATAGGATGCAGTGCGTCTCCTATAACAGTGTGACCTCGGACTATGTTAAGGTAACGTGTGGAGTTCCCCAGGGTTCGGTCCTTGGCCCTGTACTCTTCAGCATCTACATGCTGCCGCTAGGTGACATCATACGCAAATACGGTATTAGCTTTCACTGTTATGCTGATGACACCCAACTCTACATGCCCTTAAAGCTGACCAACACGCCGGACTGTAGTCAGTTGGAAGCGTGTCTTAATGAAATTAAACAATGGATGTCCGCTAACTTTTTGCAACTTAATGCCAAAAAAACGGAAATGCTGATTATCGGTCCTGCTAGACACCGACCTCTATTTAATAATACAACTTTAACATTTGACAACCAAATAATAAAACAAGGTGACTCTGTAAAAAATCTGGGTATTATCTTCGACCCAACTCTCTCCTTTGAGTCACACATTAAAAGCGTTACTAAAACGGCCTTCTTTCATCTCCGTAATATCGCTAAAATTCGCTCCATTTTGTCCACTAAAGACGCCGAGATCATTATCCATGCGTTTGTTACGTCTCGTCTCGATTACTGTAACGTATTATTTTCGGGTCTCCCAATGTCTAGCATTAAAAGATTACAGTTGGTACAAAATGCGGCTGCTAGACTTTTGACAAGAACAAGAAAGTTTGATCATATTACGCCTGTACTGGCTCACCTGCACTGGCTTCCTGTGCACTTAAGATGTGACTTTAAGGTTTTACTACTTACGTATAAAATACTACACGGTCTAGCTCCAGCCTATCTTGCCGATTGTATTGTACCGTATGTCCCGGCAAGAAATCTGCGTTCAAAAGACTCCGGCTTATTAGTGATTCCTAGAGCTCAAAAAAAGTCTGCGGGCTATAGAGCGTTTTCCGTTCGGGCTCCAGTACTCTGGAATGCCCTCCCGGTAACAGTTCGAGATGCTACCTCAGTAGAAGCATTTAAGTCTCATCTTAAAACTCATCTGTATACTCTAGCCTTTAAATAGACCTCCTTTTTAGACCAGTTGATCTGCCGCTTCTTTTCTTTCTTCTATGTCCCCCCCTCCCTTGTGGAGGGGGTCCGGTCCGATGACCATGGATGAAGTACTGACTGTCCAGAGTCGAGACCCAGGATGGACCGCTCGTCGGGACCCAGGATGGACCGCTCGCCTGTATCGGTTGGGGACATCTCTACGCTGCTGATCCGCTTGAGATGGTTTCCTGTGGACGGGACTCTCACTGCTGTCTTGGAGCCACTATGGATTGAACTTTCACAGTATCATGTTAGACCCGCTCGACATCCATTGCTTTCGGTCCCCTAGAGGGGGGGGGTTGCCCACATCTGAGGTCCTCTCCAAGGTTTCTCATAGTCAGCATTGTCGCTGGCGTCCCACTGAATGTGAATTCTCCCTGCCCACTGGGTGTGAGTTTTCCTTGCCCTTTTGTGGGTTCTTCCGAGGATGTTGTAGTCGTAATGATTTGTGCAGTCCTTTGAGACATTTGTGATTTGGGGCTATATAAATAAACATTGATTGATTGATTGATTGATTAACATAATACATGAATTATGGGGGAAGAGTACGTTTTACTTATGTTTCCTCATACTATTTAAATGTTTAATAGTTGTACGTGCATAAACCTAAAAATATTACATAAACTTTACTCTGAAAATCTAGTGTTTTGAAACGCATGCACGACGACGCATGTGCACAGCACAACAGGCTCTAGCCGACTGGCTCTGCTCTGGCCGATAGGCTCACTTCACAGAGCACTGCAAGGTGGCATTATGGGTAATTCTTATCTTGCGTTTATTATGTGTTACAGAGTCGATGTTCTCCAGAAATGTGTTTGGTGTGGGGTCACAGAGTGTGGCGCATATTAGTAAGAATGTTAAAGTTGTTCATATCACAACCATCAGTGTAAAAGGTATGGCTGTTGACCAATTATGCATATCAATCTCGTATGAGAAGCAGCGAAATGCATGCGTCCTTCCGGCATGCAGACAGTATGGTGTAAAAGTGGGCGCGATGAAATGTTGTAGAGCAGTGGTACCCAACTACCGAGCCGCGGCCGCAGAATAATTTTGTATTACATTTATTTATCATACTATTTTTTACTACATACCATTGATAAGCGGAGGAGTGAGAAGAGGTTTTGAGTCAATCAGCGCCCTTGCGGCTATTCAGGGAAATACGGTATATGAAATTTACTTAAAATTTGGAGTAAAATGATGTTCCTGCCGATGAAAAACAAGTAGACTTTACTTAATTTGTTTAAATAAATATCACTTAAAACTTGGATGTAATTAAGTAACTGTTACTTAATATCTTCACAACTGTTATGTTATATGGTAAGTAGAATTTACTTGATACTGGCAAGTGAGTGTTACTTGATATTGCAGCATTAAATTTGACTTAAATCATTTGCGTGCAAATACTTACAATAATTTTTTTCAAGTAAATCTTATGAGTTATTTTTTTCAGTGTAGCATTCAGTACGAGTTGTGCTATAATTTCTGTCTTGCACCATCCACTCCCACTCATGGGCTAAAACCGATGGCTGCCTTGTACGCGGAGATCAAATTTCTATTCTATTTCTGTGTGCGGAACATCAAATGCTGTGCAAGGTTCTTGTGTGGGATTGGAGGGCTTGTTCTTTCCTAATAGATCCTTGACCTTCGCAGCTCCCTGACAGGCTTCTGACATTAGTCCTTTGCGGAAGCGTCCGCCGCCCGGGCTCCCGTGATGCAAATTTCATGTCATAACATGAAACGGCACATTGATCAAAGGTCAGGCCTCCTTTCTGTAGGTGTTTGATATCAGAATTTCCATTTCATCTCCAGCTGTCAAGGGCTGTTAGAGCTGAAGAGCAAAGGATGGAGGGAGGGAAAGGAGAATGAATGACTTAGCCTGGCCTCGGAAAAAAAAAAAAAAAAAAAAGGAAAATATTCAGTTTATTGCTAGGGGAAAAGATTACAGGAAAATGTTTAGATTTCATGATGATTGATGAGCCTTTCCACCAAATTTGCATATTGATTCTTTCAAAATAAACATGTTTTTGTCTGTTTTTTCATCCCTTACTCTGATCATACACGTATTAAACTACTAAAAATGTGTATTTGCTCATCTCTGGTAACTTCCTAAGCCGGAAATGACCCATTCTCGCAACAGAACTGAAAGATTTAATCATACAATTACAAAAAACGGTACAGTAGTACCCCTCTCTGAGCTGCCACCTTATCGTGGTAGAGGAGTTTGTGTGTCCCAATGATCCTAGGAGCTATGTTGTCCGGGACCTTCGATGCCCCATGGTAGGGTATACCCAGACTAAAAGGTCCTAGGTGAGGTTACCAGACGGTCCTGGGCATAACGTTAAAGTTCATCCAACAGTAAAGGCTCTTCTATGGGGTCTTGGGGCACTAGGAGGTTAAACCCTTTACTACTGTTACCCAGGTGTCTCTTGGCAAAGGCTTAGTACCTGACTGCCCCTAAGCCAGGGATACGGTGAAGATCTCAACGGCGGAGCAGGCGGAAGACTGTAGATTTAAGAACTACCACAACGGCTGCGATGGCAGAAGAAGGCTGTAGCAGAAAAGGTCTGCTGTCTTGGACTCCACGCCACTGACCCGATTCTGTCAAGGATCGTGTGGTGACTGTCTGTGCACCAGTCTCCCTACGTTAAAGTCACGCACAGGCATCCTCCATAAAAGGATATATCCCTACCAGGAGGACCGTCATACTCGTTCGAGTGACTGCCGATAATGATGACCAGACAAAGAACAGCTCAAAGACCTCTTTGGAAGGTCAAAATCCAGGACCCAGATTTCCTTTGCCTGGACACGGGTCACCGGTGCTCAATGGCGAGCACCTGGTGTCCTGGTGGCACAGCCCGAAAAGGTAACGTAGGTACCCCCTCCAATGGGCTCACTACTCAGAGGAGGTGGCATAAGGATCTGGTTCAGTCTGGGCTGGGTGGCAGCCGAAGGCAGAACCCTTGGCGGTCCCATTCTCGGCTATAGTAGCTACAGTATCTTTTGGGATGTGGAACGTCACCTCGCTGGGGGGGTAGGGGGAGGGGGGGACCCACTTCGATGCACAGCAAGGGCTCTGGAACCAGCTGGACACACGGCGGACTTGGGAGAAGGAGTGCCGCGTGCTTGGCGACACTTTTCAGTCGAGGACGTCAAGATATCTGACAACAGGCTATCTGCTCATTGGAGTAAGCATTGTTCTGGTTTGTCGACAAATTGGAAGTTGCTTCAAAGTACCCCAAAGCTGCCACAAATGATTGGAGGATGCGGGAAGGATTTTGGATCACATTGGACTGTCTGCCCCCCAGGTTTGAGGACCAGTCATAGGCAATTTAGAGTGAAAAGCTAATCTTATTTTAACTCATACAAAAAACATTCTAATTTGGATTGTTTCCCTGGCTTCGAGAGTCTCCCAAAGGACAGTGCAGCGAATACACAAAAAACTCCCTTCTTGTCTCTCATGGACACACACCTGTTGTTGTTGCCTTTGGACTAGCGACTGCACGACATCAAGGCCACAGAACAGAGACACACTGCTGGCTTACACACAAACATGCATCCACAAAAATATACGTCACACACATACATACCCCACCCCGCACTCCCCATTCCAATGCCCTCGATGCAAATCCCGTAGGGGTGATGAAAGGATGGTCAGCGCCTGAGAGCTGCGGCCAACCACCATGACCCCGCGCTCCCTTCCTTCTGTTGCTAGATATCTTGAGAGTGGGGCAAAAAAGTATTTAGTCAGCCACCGATTGTGCAAGTTCTCCCACTTAAAAAGAAGACAGAGGTCTGTAATTTTCATCATAGGTACACTTCAACTGTGAGAGACAGAATGTGAAAAAAAATCCAGGAATTTACATTGTAGGAATTTTAAATAATTAATTTGAAAATTATGGTGGGAAATAAGTATTTGGTCAACCATTCAAAGCTCTCACTGATGGAAGGAGGTTTTGGTTCAAAATCTCACGATACATGGCCCCATTTATTCTTTCTTTAACACGAATCAATCGTCCTGTCCCCTTAGCAGAAAAACAGCCCCAAAGCATGATGTTTCCACCCCCATGCTTCACAGTAGGTATGGTGTTCTTGGGATCCAACTCAGTGTTCTTCTTCCTCTAAACACGACGAGTTGTCAGTCATCAACAATTATATCATCTGGGAAATGGACATTGTAACAGTGTAGGTCTGACTTTGTAGGAAAAAGTACAGCGAACAGTGAACATAGTGAGCTCAGAAAACATAAGAACAAGTATATACATTTGATTATCTACAATCCGGGGAGGTGGGATGTGATTGCAGTTGCCTGGGGATGTTCTTTTAGTGCGGTTTTGAAGGAGGTGTCTGTGGCATTAGTACATGCTGGCCCCACTATGGACTGGACTCTCACTATTATGTTAGATCCACTATGGACTGGACTCTCACAATATTTTGCTAGATCCACTCGACGTCCATTGCACTGGTTGTCTTAAGGGTGTGTGTGTGTGTGTGTGTGTGGTACCACATCTGCGGTCCTCTCCAAGGTTTCTCATAGTCATTCGCATTGACATCCCACTGGGTTGTGAGTTTTTCCTTGCCCTTATGTGGGAACTGAACTGAGGATGTTGTTGTGGCTTGTGCAGCCCTTAAGACACTTGTGATTTAGGGCTATATAAATAAACATTGATTGATTGATTAATGTTGGGAGAAAAAAAAAAATAGAAGGTTAAAATAAAATAAAAAAATCGGTCTTAGCCTGGGCCCTGGAGAGGAGGTGCAGACTGAGGCCAAGGGAAAAAACAACAACTCATAGCCATGGTACACATGCCTCTTCCATGTGTGTAAGAGGGAAACATCAAACATCAAAGAAAACAAAGGACAGACATTAAAGACATTAAAGCAGCAGATACAACCAGACACTTCTACATACAGCTATGAATAAAAAGTAAAAGAAGCATATCCACTGTGGTGGCCTCTGGGCTGTTCCACGCCATCGTTCGCTGGGATGGGGGGAGCATGGCCAGAGACAGGAGCAGACCCAACAAAGCAACCAAGACAGCCGACTCCATTTTCGGCCTGTGTCCAGTCCGCATGGATGAGCGAGGATACGTCCAAGGTGACTGAGGTGTCCGACACCTGCTCACCCAGCCAAGACACCACGAAGCCTCTCCGTCCCAGCGCTCAGTGCTAGCTCCGCAGCCTTGTCCCCTCATCCGCATCTCCGCCAGTCCCTCCAAACCGACTCCGGTGTGGCAGACACCCAGCAGCTGGTCTCCATGGCCAAAAGGATCCCGGGAGGCAGATCCAGAAGTCCACAAAAAAAAGCACCACAGAGGTCACGAAAGTGCCACCCCTTGTCACACAGTCCCAAAGGGTCCCGGACTAAAAAAGGCGAAAAAATATAATAAGACATGAAAACAAGAGGGAAACACAAAAGGATGACACAAGAGCACAGAGCTCCTGCCAACAGCAGCCACTACAGCAGCGCCATCTTGGAAAAAAATATTGCGTGTATGTTGTCCTCTTGATGAATTAGCAGCCTTGGAATGATCAAACATAGCGCTATTGCAATATTTATTCGTAAAATGACAACAAACCGCCATTTTGCACTGCCACGTTGCATAATGACGTCATCCCCACCCAGAACAACTGTTCAGAGAACCCATCCATCCATCCATTTACTACCACTTATTCCCTTTGTGGTCGCGGGGGGCGCTGGTGCCTATCTCAGCTACAATCGGGCGGAAGGCAGGATACACCCTGGACAAGTCGCCACCTCATCACAGGGCCAACACAGATAGACAGACAACATTCACACTCTAGGGACCATTTAGTGTTGCCAATCAACCTATCCCCAGGTGCATGTCTTTGGAGGTGGGAGGAAGCCGCTAGACAAAATGGCAAGCGATTCCAAGAAATTGATACGCTGGGAACTGGTTCTAAACAAGAATCAGTTTCAAATCCCGTCCCTGTCCTTCTAATCTTGCGAGACTTCTGTGATGACGTAATACAAGAGTACCGTTGTCGTTTGTGACTGACAAGGACATCTGCCATCCTAGTCACTGCCGTTGTGTCCTTGGGCAAGACACTTTACCCACCTGCTCCCAGTGCCACCCAAACTGGTTTAAAGGCCTACTGAAATGAGATTTTCTTATTTAAACGGGGATAGCAGGTCCATTCTATGTGTCATACTTGGTCATTACGCGATATTGCTATATTTTTGCTGAAAGGATTTAGTAGAGAACATCGACGATAAAGTTCTCAACTTTTGGTCGCTCATAAAAAAAGCCTTGCTTATACCAGAAGTAGCAGACAATGTGCGTGTGACGTCACCGGTGTGAGGGCTCCTCACATCCTCACATTGTTTATAATCTGAGCCACCAGCAGTAAGAGCAATTCTGACCGAGAAAGCGACGATTTCCCCATTAATTTGAGCGAGGATGAAAGATTTGTGGATGAGGAAAGAGTGAAGCACAAAAAAAAAAAGAAGAAAAGGCAAAGGCTCCAGGCGGCAGTGGGAGAGTTTCAGATGTAATTAGACACATTTACTAGGATAATTCTGGAAAATCCCTTATTTGCTTATTGTGTTAATAGTAATTTTAGTGAGATTATAAAGTCATACCTGAAAGTCGGATGGCTGCGGTCAACGCCGGTGTCTCTGAGAGAAGCCGAGGAGCCAAGATCACAGCTGCCTTTTTGAGCTGCAGGAGGAGTTCGCGTAATCCACTCAAGTCTCCGGTAAAAGCCGACTTAATATCACAATTTTCCCATCCAAAAACTTGCTGGTTGACGTAGAGAAACATGTTCGCTTGACCGCTCTTTTTTAAAGCTTCACAACAAACAAAGAAACAGTGGCTGTGTTTTGGTTGCTAAAGACAGCTGCAATCCACCGCTTTCCACCAACAGCATTCTTCTTTGACGTCTCCATTATTAATCGAACAAATTGCAAAATATTCAGCAACACAGATGTCTAAAATACAGTGTAATTATGCGATGAAAAGAGACGACTTTTAGCCGTAAGTGGTGCTGGGCTAATATGTCCCCTCCAACCAATAACGTCACAAGCACGCGTCATCATACGCGTCATCATTCCGCGACGTTTTCAACAGGAAACTCCGCGGGAATTTTAAAATTGTAATTTAGTAAACTAAAAAGGCCGTATTGGCATGTGTTGCAATGTTAATATTTCATCATTGATATATAAACTATCAGACTGCGTGGTGGGTAGTAGTGGGTTTCAGTAGGCCTTTAAATGTAACTTAGATATTGAGTTTCACTACGTGAACACGCATTGAGTCATTAGAGAAAAAGTGCTATATAAATATAATTCGCTTCACTTCACTTGTGCCCAAATCTAGCCAACCACAGAAGGCACCATGCAGTGTAGACCAACCAAAAGCAACCTAAGGGGGGGTTTTGCGTCTTTTATTTTTCACACACACACCTCAGCACAGTGTTGTCAACTTGGCGACTTTCTTGCTGAATCTAGAATCTTCCCAACAGCTCTTTGTGACTTTCTTTCTTAAAAGTGACTGGCGACAAATCTAGCAACCTTTTGGGCTGTTTGGAGACAAGAAGGCGTGTAAGACTCCATTGTCCTCAACGTACCCGCGGCGCTGCTCTGAGCCTTTCCTCCCTGTCTACTGAATGTCTGCTTTTAGACAGCTTGTACTGAAAACACATTTCCTTGTACTTTTAAATGCAATCACAATGACGTCCATTGCATTCTCGTCAGAGCAGAGAGGAGACGCACACCCAATCTGTGCAAAGCTACCGCTGTTTCTGCCTAGGTTGGGATGTAAATGTTTCATCACTGTCACGCTTCAAATAAAAACAAACCCATTGTTCCTGTCAGTGAGCCAGTCAAGAGATTTGGTTCCTTTGTGAATATCTCAATAGTATTTTGATCAACTTTAAAATGTGACGATGTAGAACAAAGTAAAACACAACTAAACTAGGGAGCAGCAGAATAACACTGTGGAGGGAAGCGTGGCCAGCGCTGCCTGCGGGCGTGGCAACGGTAGCTTCGAGACACAGTTGTACAGGTGATTAGATTTCCCAGGTGGTACGAGTTGTCTGATCACCTGTTGTCTTTAAAGGCCTACTGAAACCCACTAATACCGACCACACAGTCTGATAGTTTATATATCAATGATGAAATATTAACATTGCAACACGTGCCAATACGGCCTTTTTAGTTTATTGAATTGCAATTTAAAATTTCCCGCGAAGTGTCATGTTGAAAACGTCGCGGAATGATGACGCGTGTTTTTGACGTCTCGGGTTGTAGCGGACATTATTTTCCAGCCCGATCCAAGCTATAAGTAGTCTGCTTTATCGCATAATTACACAGTATTCTGGACATCTAAGTTGCTGAATCTTTTGCAATTTGTTCAATTAATAATGGAGAAGTCAAAGTAGAAAGATGGAGGTGGGAAGCTTTTAGCCTTTAGCCACACAAACACACGGTGTTTCCTTGTTTAAAATTCCCGAAGATGAAACTTTACTATGGATCAGAGCGGTCAAGCGAACATGGATCTCGACTACATCTCAACCGGCAGTTTTCGGTGAGAAAATTGTGGTAATAAGTCGCCTCTTACCGGAGACATCAGCGGAGCTTCCATCCTGCTGCAGCTTCGTTACTTCCCTCAGAGACTCTGGCGTCAACACACTAGTGGCCACACCCCTACGACTTTCAGATACTATTTAATTTCACTAAAATACTATTAACACAATAAGCAGGTAGGGGATTTTCCGGAATTATCCTAGTAAACGTGTCTAATAACATCTGAATCGCTCGCACTGCAATCGCCTTTTTTTTTCTCTAGTCCTTCACTCTAAATTTCCTCATCCACGAATCTTTCATCCTCGCTCAAATTAATGCGGAAATTGTCACTTTAAAATTAAAACAAATATTCTGTGTTGGCCCTGCAATGAGGTGGTGACTTGTCCAGGGTGTACCCCGCCTTCCGCCCGATTGTAGCTGAGATAGGCGCCAGCGCCCCCCGCGACCCCGAAAGGGAATAAGCGGTAGAAATTGGATGGATGGATGGATTCTGGCAAATCTAGAAAATCTGTAGAATCAAATTTTAAACATATTTCAAAGTCTTTTGAATTTCTTTGAAAATTTTTGGTTCTAAAAAATCTGGAAGAAATAAGGATTTGTCTTTGTCGGAAATATAGCTTAGTCCAATTTCTTATATATTCTAACAAAGTGCAAATTTGATTTCAACCTATTTAAAACATGTCATCAAAATTCTAAAATGAATCTTAATCAGGAAAAATTACTAATGATGTTCCATAATTTCTTTTTTTAATTTTTTCAAGAAGATTCAAATTAGCTAGTTTTTCTCTTCTTTTTTTCGGTTGAATTTTGAATTTTAAAGAGTCGAAATTGAAGATAAACTGCGTTTCAAAATTTATTTTTCATTTTTTTCGTGTTTTCTCTTTTAAACCGTTCAATTAAGTGTTTTTTTTCATCATTTATTCTCTACAAAAAAACCTTTCGTAGAAGGAAAAAAAAATGTACGACGGAATGACAGACAGAAATACCCTTTTTTTGGGGATATTTATCTGTTTCTATATATATTTATTGTGATAAATCATTAGGATGTTCAGTGTTTCCACAAAGATAAATATCATTAATTAATAATAATAACATATAGTTAAAGGTAAATTGAGCAATTTGGCTATTTCTGGCAATTTATTTAAGAGTGTATCAAACTGGTAGCCCTTCGCATTAATCAGTACCCAAGAAGTAGCTCTTGGTTTCAAAAAGGTTGATAATACATTTTATTTCCTAGGGACGTAAAAGTGTGGAAAAATCGGTGCGTCATTTTCTGTTATTCAAGGGCACAATTTGAAGAGGAATCCCAGGAACAAACCAATAAGGAAACAGAACTGAGATAAAAAAAAAAGAGTCAATGTCCCATTGTGCAAGGAAATTATACACATTAATAATCCATTCAACATTCACTCATCCCATCAGTAAGCCTTGTCACTGAATAAACCGAGAAGAATCAAAGCATACTAACACAAGGCGCCAGTGGGACTCTGGCGAGGGGAGGCGACGCGGGACTACCATCAGACAATGTGGAAGCATTCACTGCATCTCATGTTAATCTGCCACCTGACTTCACGTCCATGGAAATAAATCTCAAGCTGACAGAAGAACGTTCCCGCGCTTCAAAGCCAAGATGGCATCGTCACATGCATGACAAATGACGGAGCAGAGTGGAATATTAGCGAAGAAATCAGATCTTCGTGAGGTAGAATAACTCACTAACAATACACAATTCCTTTTAAAATAAAGAATATTTAAGCATATGTTGCTGAAGGATATTTCTTACTCATAATTGTATCTGTAGAGATTCTCCACAGAGCGTGCACACACACACACACACACACACACACACACACACACACACACACACACACACACACACACACACACACACACACACACACACACACACACACACACACACACACACACACACACACACTCGTGCATTTCTCTTTCCGGATGATAGATGGCAATGCTGCTCTTCCAAAAAAAATTCCCTCCATCTCTCAGGCCTTGTAAAAACTACTTTAAACATACTCGGGCGGTTGTTCTTTTCATAACTACTGCATCAATTTGGAATTGGACCAATGATTGCCATTGGATAATTTCCCAAAATGTTCTGTTCATAAGCTTTCATTTTAAATCCAAACAAACAGAATAACCTCCTGAAAACCAGCGTCCCTTTTTTGTCGTATTTTTTTCAATCAGAGCTACACATTTCAGGGGGGACAGATATCCCCCACAGAAGACGCTGGTTCTTAGGAGAATACATTTTTCTGACCCTATACTAAATTGGGGCCTTCAGCAGAAATTTTTGGACATAATTTAACAGTATTTTTTTTACACTAAAACACAAGCTATCCATTTTTCTATAGCATTGATCCTCATTAAGGTCGCAGGTAAGCCGGAGCCTATCCCAGTTAACTTGGGGCTGGACTGGTCGCCAGACAATCCCAATGCACAACACTCAAAGTCTCCAAAAACCTAACATACATAATGTGTTGTGAAAAAATGACAGTAAAATTACAAAAAATGACAGTAAAATTACAACGAATAGTTATACAAATCACATTGTGCTTAAAAAGAACCTAACATACATAAGAAAAACCTAAAAAAAAGCAACTAAAAAAAGAACCTAAAAAAATGACTGTAAAATTACAAAAAATGACAATAAAACTACAACATATAGCTATAAAAATCACATTGTCCTTAAAAAGATCCTAACATACATAAAAAGAACCTAAAAAAAAGAAACTAAAAAAAGAACCTAAAAAATGACAGTAAAATTACAAAAAATGACAATAAAATTACAACAAATAGCTATAAAAATCACATTGTCCTTAAAAAGAACCTAACATACATAAAAAGAACCTAAAAAAAGAAACTAAAAAAAGAACCTAAAAAAATGACAGTAAATTACAAAAAATGACAGTAAAATTACAACAAATAGCTTAAAAAATCACATTGTCCTTAAAAAGAACCTAACATACATAAAAAAGAACCTAAAAAAAGAAACTAAAAAAAGAACCTAAAAAATGGCAGTAAAATTACAACAAATAGCAATGCAAATCACATTGTCCTAAAAAAGAACCTAACATACATAAAAAGAACCTAACATACATATTCTGTCGTCAAAAAATGACAGTAAAATTACAAAAAATTACAGTAAAACTTCAACAAATAGCTATAAAAAATCACATTGTCCTTAAAAAGAAACTAACATACATAAAAATAACCTAAAACAAATAACCTAAAAAAATGACAGTAAAATTACAACAAATAGCTATACAAATCACATTGTCCTTAAAAAGAATCTAACATACATAAAAAAGAACCTAAAATAAGAACCTAAAGAAAGAACCTAAAATGACAATAAAATTACAAAAAATGACAGTAAAATTACAACAAATAGCAATACAAATCACATTGTCCTTCAAAAGAAACGGATATACCTAAAAATAACCTAAAAGAAAAGAAGCTAAAAAAATTACAGTAAAATTACAAAAAAATACAGTAAAATTACAACAAAGAGCTATAAGAAATCACTTTGTCCTTAAAAAGAAACTAACATACATTAAAAGAACCTAAAAAAAAGAACCTAAAAAAACCCCTAAAAATGACAGTAAAATTACAAAGAATGACAGTAAAATTACAACAAATAGCTATAAAAATCACGTTGTCCTAAAAAAGAACCTAACATACATAAAAAGAACCTAAAAAAAGAAACTAAAAAAAGAACCTAAAAAATGACATTAAAATTACAAAAAATGACAGTAAAATTACAACAAATAGCTATACAAATCACGTTGTCCTTAAAAAGAACCTAACATACATAAAAAAGAACCTAAAAAAAAGACACTAAACAAAGAAATAAAAAAATGACATTAAAATTACAAAAAATTACAGTAAAATTACAACAAATAGCTATACAAATCACTTTTTCCTTAAAAAGAACCTAACATACAGAAAAAGAATCAAACATACATATTCTGTCGTCAAAAAATGACAGTAAAATTACAAAAAATGACAGTAAAATTACAAAAAATAGCTATAAAAAATCACATTGTCCTTAAAAAGAAATTAACATACAAAAAAAGAAACTAAAAAAAGGAACCTAAAAAATGACAGTAAAATTACAACGAATAGCTATAAAAATCACATTGTCCTTAAACAGAACCTAACATACATAAAAAGAACCTAAAAAGAAGAAACTAAAAAAAGAACCTAAAAAATGACAGTAAAATTACCAAAAAATTACAGTAAAATTACAACAAATAGCTATACAAATCACACTGTCCTTAAAAAGAACCTAACATACATAAAAATAACCTTAAAAAAAAGAAGTTAAAAAATGACAGTAAAATTACCCAAAAATACAAAAAATAGCTATACAAATCACATTGTCCTTAAAAAGAACCTAACATAAATAAAAAGAACTTAAAAAAAGAAGATAAAAAAGAACCTACAAAATGACAGTAAAATGACAAAAAATTACAGTAAAATTACAACATTCATCCATCCATCCATCCATTTTGTATCGCTTATTCCTTTTGGGGTCGCGGGGGGCGCTGGTGCCTATCTCTGCTACAATCGGGCGAAAGGCGAAGTACACCCTGGACAAGTCGCCACCTCAGCGCAGGTAAAATTACAACAAATAACTATAAACAAAAATCACATTGTCCTTAAAAAGAAACTACCATGCATAAAAAGAACCTAACCTACATATTCTGTCGTCAAAAAATGACAGTAAAATGACAAAAAATTACAGTAAAATTACAACAAATAGCTATACAAATCACATTGTCCTTAAAAAGAACCTAACATACATAAAAAGAAGCTAAAAAATTACAGTAAAATTACAAAAAAATACAACAAATAGCTATACAAATCACATTGTCCTTAAAAATAACCTAACATACATAAAAAGAACCTAAAAAAAAGAAGATAAAAAAGAACCTACAAGATTACAGTAAAATTACAAAAAATAACAGTAAAATTACAACATTCGTCCTTCATTTTCTACCGCTTATTCCTTTTGGGGTCGCGAGGGGCGTTGGTGATTTAGGGCTATATAAATAGACATTGATTGATTGATTGATTGATTATCAGGATCGGAATTGAAACAAGAGGCCATGAGAAGTGACAAGTCGAGGCAGGCAGGACAAAGACGGAGGCAGCGAGAGGTGGAAATCTCTCTTTTCCACTAATTCTCCAAAAAGTAGAGTTTGTACAACACAAATACAACGCTGAAACAACAGGCTTTTTTTAGAACGTTTATTCATTGTCAGGTTGTGACTTTGATTTGACCATTGAAATTTGGTCATTTCTAGTGACGTGCGGTGAAGTTTATAGCCGATGAGGCACTGACGTAATCAGAATAAGATGAACAAATATACATTATGCGCTCTGCATGGCAGCAGTTTACGGATTATGTTTTATTTCTGCATTCTTTCCACATACAAACCTCGAGAATTTAATTCACGCCTTTATCTCGAATGGTTTAGACCAGTGGTTCTCAACCTTTTTTCAGTGATGTACCCCTTGTGAACATTTTTTTAAATTCAAGTACCCCCTAATCAGAGCAAAGCATTTTTGGTTGAAAAAAAGAGATAAAGAAGTAAAATACAGCCCTATGTCTTCAGTTTCTGATTTATTAAATTGTATAACAGTGCAAAATATTGCTCATTTGTTGTAGTCTTTCTTGAACTATTTGGAAAAAAATATATAAAAACAACTAAAAACTTGTTGAAAAACAAACAAGTGATTCAATTATAAATAAAGATTTCTACACATAGAAGTAATCATCAACTTAAAGTGCCCTCTTTGGGGATTGTAATAGAGATCCATCGGGATTCATGAACTTAACTCTAAACATTTATTCACAAAAAAAAAAAGTGGATCGTGAGATCGACAGGCGGATTTGTGCGGCGTCTTCAGTAATGCGGACGTTGTATCGATCCGTTGTGGTGAAGAAGGCGCTGAGCCGGAAGGCAAAGCTCTCAATTTAGCGGTCGATCTACGTTCCCATCCTCACCTATTGTCATGAGCTTTGGGTTATGACCGAAAGGATAAGATCACGGGTACAAGCGGCCGAAATGAATTTCCTCCGCCGTGTGGCGGGGCTCTCCCTTAGAGATAGGGTGAGAAGCTCTGCCATCCGGGAGGAACTCAAAGTAAAGCCGCTGCTCCTCCGCATCGAGAGGAGCCAGATGAGGTGGTTTGGGCATCTGGTCAGGATGCCACCCGAACGCCTCCCTAGGGAGTGTGTGTAGGGCAACGTCCAACCGGTAGGAGGCCACAGGGAAGACCCAGGACACGTTGGGAAGACTATGTCTCCCGTCTGGCCTGGACGAAGTGGCTGGGGAGAGGGAAGTCTGGGCTTCCCTGCTTAGGCTGCTGCCCCCCGCGACCCGACATCGGATAAGCAGAAGAAAATGGATGGATGGATGATTCTTCACAAAAAAGAAATCTTCAACATCAGTATTTATGGAACGTGTCCACAAAACAATCTTGCTGTCAACACTGAATGTTGCATTGTTGCATTTCTTTTCACATTTTAATTAACTTACATTCATATTTTGTTGAAGTATTCAATAAATGTATTTACAAAGGATTTTTGAATTGTTGCTATTTTTAGAATATTTAAAAAAAATCTCACGTACCCCTTGGCATACCTTCAAACCTCAGTACCCCCCAGGGGTACACGCACCCCCTGGTTACTACGCACCCCTTTGAGAACCACTGTTTAGACAGGCCTGCCACGCCTGCAGCTCGTAGCAGGAACTCCGCTGCAGCTCGTGACTGCTAACACAGACCCACAGACGTGAGCACATCACCCCTATATTAGCGTCCCTTCACTGGCTCCCTGTGCGCTATCGAATCAATTTTAAACTCCTTCTATTTGTTTTTAAATGTCCAAACAACCTCCCGCCAACATATCTCTCAGACCTACTTCAGCCTTACTGCCCCACCCGATCCCTAAGATCAGCCGATCAGCTGCTACTGATGGTCCCTGACACAAGGCTGAAGCTTAGAGGTGACAGAGCTTTCACCGCTGCTGCTCCCAGGCTCTGGAACGACCTACCTCTGAGTGTTAGACAAGCCTCCTCTCTTTCTGTTTTTAAATCTCTCTCAAAAACATACTTTTATTCCTTGGCTTTTAAAGGGGAACATTATCACAATTTCAGAAGTGTTAAAACCAATAAAAATCAGTTCCCAGTGGCTTATTTTATTTTTCGAAGTTTTTTTCAAAATTTTACCCGTCCTGGAATATCCCTAAAAAAAGCTTTAAAGTACTTGATTTTCGCTATTTGCCTAAGCCACAGTCCATTTCCCTGTGACGTCACATAGCGATTCCAATACAAACAATGGCGAATAGCACAGCAAGATATAGCGACATTAGCTCGGATTCAGACCCGGATTTCAGTGGTGTAAACGGTTCAACAGATTACGCATGTATTGAAACAGATGGTTTGAGTATGGAGGCAGATAGCGAAAACGAAATTGAAGAAGAAACTGAAGCTATTGAGCGAATAGCTATTGACGCTATTCGGCCATGCATGTCTGTCTTAGCATCGCCGGTAAAATGTGCAGACCAAACGATCAGGACTTTCGCATTGACACTGGAACAACTTAAATCCGTCGATTGGTAAGTGTTTGTGCCGATCTCTGCTACAATCGAGCGAAAGGCAAAGTACACCCTGGACAAGTCGCCACCTCATCGCAGGTAAAATTACAACAAATAGCTATAAAAAAAATCACATTGTCCTTAAAAAGAAACTTCCATACACAAACAGAACCTACCCTACATATTCTGTTGTCAAAAAATTACATTAAAATGACAAAAAATGACAGTAAAATTACAACAAATAGCTATAAAATAAACATATACACTGTGTATATGTTTATTTTACTTTTTATTCATAGCTGTATGTAGAAGTGTCTGGTTGTATCTGCTGCTTTAATGTCTTTAATGTCCTCTGTGTTCTTTGATGTTTGATGTTTCCCTCTTACACACATGTAAGAGGGATGTGTACTATGGCTATGAGTTGTTTTTTTTTTTTTTCCCCCTTGGCCTCAGTCTGCACCCCCAGTCCAGGCCCAGGCTAAAACCGATTTTTTTTAAATTGTATTTTAATCTTCTATTCTTTTCTCCCATCCCCCCCCTGTTTACCTGTATGTCATCTTTTTTGTAAGGGGCGCTGGAAGCCGGCAGACCCGTCAGCGATCCTGTTCTGTCTCCCTGTAATGTTTGTCTGATCTTGAATGGGATTGTGCTGAAAATTGTAATTTTCCTGAAGGAACTCTCCTGACGGAATAAATAAAGTACTATCTATCTAATCTATAAAAATCCCATTGTCCTTGTACTTCACAGCAATTGGCAGCATGGTGGGGGAGGGGGTGTTTGTCTCATTCCGTCCTCAATCCACCTGTGACCATGTCAAAGTCTCCTTCAGCAAGATACCGAACCCCCAGTTGTTCCTGATGCTACGTTATCGGTAAGTGAATGTAGTCCTTCTGTCGAAGCTCTTTACTGTACAAGTGCAATTCATTTACTAATTAACCGTTATTCCACAGTAAAATACTTTGAGCAAAAATTACTGTAACATTACAACAAACTATTGTAAAAAAAAACCACAATATATATATATATATATATTTCATAACGATCAACTGTTATTCATCCATCCATTTTCTACCACTTGTACCTTTTGGGTTCGCGGGGGTGCTGTTATTTCCGAGTAAAATACTGTAATTAAAATTGAATGTAACGTCAAAACATATTACTGTTAAAATCGCAATATCCTTTTACCAGGAGTAAGTAAAATATTGCAATCCTCTGTAAAACAACAAATATCTGTTAAAATCACAATGTCCTTCACTTTTCACAGCAATTAATTGTTACTTCAAAGTAAAATACCGCAATCAACATTGACTGTAACATTACAACAGACTGTAAAAATCACAAATATACTTACATTTCACAGCAATTAGCTGTTATTTCAAAGTAAAATACCGCAACCAACATTGACTGTAACATTACAACAAATGACTGTAAAAATCACAAATGTCCGTATATTTCACAGGAATTAGCTGTTATTTCAAAGTAAAAATACTGCATTCCTCTGTAAAATCACAACAAACATCTGTTAAAATCACAATGTCCTTACATTTCACAGCAATTAACTGTTATTTCAAAGTAAAATACCGCAACCAACATTGACTGTAACATTGCAACAAATGACTGTAGAGATAAAAAATATCCTTATATTTCACAGCAATTAGCTGTTATTTCAAAGTAAAATACTGCAATCTGTAAAACCACAACAAAGGACTGTTAAAATCACAATGTCTTTACATTTCACAGCAATTAACTGTTATTTCTAAGTAAAATACAGCAACCAACATTGACTGTAACATTACAACAAATGGCTGTAAAAATCACAACTATCCTTATATTTTACAATAATTAGCTGTTATTTCAAAGTAAACATACCGCAATCCTCTGTAAAACCACAACAAACATCTGTTAAAATCACAATGTCCTTACATTTCACTGCAATTAACTGTTTTTTCAAAGTAAAATACTGCAACCAACATTGACTGTAATATCACAACAAATGACTGTAAAAACACATATATCCATATGTTTCACAGGAATAAGCTGTTATTTCAAAGTAGAATACCGCAATCCTCTGTAAAATCACAACGAATATCTGTTAAAATCTCAATGTCCTTACATTTCACTATAATTAACTGTTATTTCAAAGTAAAATACCGCAACCAACATTAACTGTAACATTACAACAAATGACTGTAAAAATCACAAATATCCTTCCATTTCACAGCAACTAGCTGTTATTTTGAAGTAAAATACCGCAATCCTCTATAAAATCACAACAAACGACTGTTAAAATCACAATGTCCTTACATTTCACAGCAATTAACTGTTATTTCTAAGTAAAATACAGCAACCAACATTGACTGTAACATTACAACAAATGGCTGTAAAAATCACAACTATCCTTATATTTTACAATAATTAGCTGTTATTTCAAAGTAAACATACCGCAACCAACATTGACTGTAACATTACAACAAATGACTGTAAAATCACAAATATCCCTATATTTCACAGGAATTAGCTGTTATTTCAAAGTAAAATACTGCAATCCTCTTTAAAAAAAACACAACAAACATCTGTTAAAATCTCAATGTCCTTACATTTCACAACAATTAACTGTTATTTCAAAGTAAAATACCGCATCCAAAATTGACTGTAACATTACAACAAATGGCTGTAAAAATCACAAATATCCTTATTTTTCACAGGAATTAGCTGTTATTTCAAAGTAAAATACCACAATCCTCTGTAAAATCACAACAAATGATTGTTAAAATCACAATGTCCTTACATTTCACTGCAATTAACTGTTATTTCAAAGTAAAATACCACAACCAACAATGACCATAACATTGCAACAAATGACTGTAAAAATCACATATATCCTTATATTTTGCAGCAATTAGCTGTTATTTCAAAGTAAAATACTGCAGTCCTCTGTAAAATCACAACAAACGACTGTTAAAATCACAAAGTCCTTACATTTCACTGCAATTAACTGTTATTTCAAAGTAAAACACCGCAACCAACATTGACTGTAACATTACAACAAATGACTGTAGAGATCACAAATATCCTTATATTTCACAGCAATAAACTGTTGTTTCAAAGTAAACATACTGCAATCAACAATGACTGTAACATTACAACAACTGACGGTAAAAATCGCAAATATCCTTGTATTTAACAGCAACTAACTATTATTTCACAGTAAACAACTGCAATCAAAATTGACTGTAACATTATTACAAATTACAGAAAAAACCACAAATGTTCCTATACTTGAGCGCAATTAACTGTTAGTTCACAGTAAAATACTGCAACCATAGTCCTCTGTAAAATCCCAACAAATTACTGTATATTCTAAGCGATTTGTCCCCCAAGGGGTTCCGTAGGCTAAATCGCACACTCGTGTACAGTCATACTGAGAAAGTAAATAGTTGTAAAAATAGTTGTAGTTTTTGTCATGTTTTGTGGTCACATTCTGTTTGGTTTTGGACTCAGTGAGCACTCTTGTTTGTTTTGTCACCATGACAACTCATTAGTTTCACCTGTTACGTGTTCACGACTCACGCACCTGATTTGTTTGGACTCACGCACCTGTCAATCACTGCACCACTATTTAAGCCTGTAGTTGCCAGGCAGTCAGGCTGGTGACATCACCCTCTACACACCTTGTTATCCATGCTGATGATCCATGCTCTTTTCTCGTTTTAAGTAAGTTTTCGTTATTCATGCCATAGTTTGCAAGTTTTGTTTAATGTCCATAGTTTGCGTTTTAGTAATAGTTTTTGTTTTCATAGGCAAGTTTTGTACCTCCGCGGAGAGCGCTTTTTGTTTGTACCCTTTGTTTTTGTAATATTTGAGTTAAAGGCCCACTGAAACCCACTACCACCCACCACGCAGTCTGATAGTTTATATATCAATGATGAAATATTAACATTGCAACACATGCCAATACGGCCTTTTTAGTTTACTAAATTACAATTTTAAATTTCCCGGGAGTTTCGTCTTCAAAACGTCGTGTAATGATGACGTGTACGCAAGACGTCACGGGTTTTTAGGAAGTATGAGCGCTGCGCACACACACAGCTAAATGTCGTCTGCTTTAACGGCATAATTATACAGTTTTTTGGACATCTGTGTTGCTGAATCTTTTGCAATTTGTTCAATTAATATTGGAAAATTCACATTAGAAAGATGGAGTTGGGAAGCTTTAGCCTTTAGCCACTCAAACACACGGTGATTCCTTGTTTAAATTTCCTGAAAAGTCAGTTCTTACCGGAGACAAGCTGAGCTTGTGCCGTCCATAGCTGCCGTCGACTCCCCTGAGACACACCTCCGACTATCAGGTAATATTAAACTCACTAAAACACTAGCAACACAATAGAAAGATAAGGGATTTCCCAGAATTAACCTAGTAAATGTGTCTAAAAACATCAAAATCCGTTCCAATGCAATCGCATTTTTTTTTTCCCCTAGTCCTTCGCTATCAATATCCTCAAACACAAATCTTTCATCCTCGCTCAAATTAATGGGGAAATTGTCGTTTTCTCGGTCCGAATAGCACTTTTTGTTGGAGGTTCCCATTAAATACAAAGTGAATATGTGAGGAGCCATCAAACATGTGACATCATCGTCTGCGACTTCCAGTAGAGGCAGGGCTTTTCTCTTAGCACCGAAAGTTGCTAACTTTATCGTGGATGTTCTCTACTAAATCCTTTCAGCAAAAATATGGCAATATCGCGAAATGATCAAGTATGACACATAGAATGGACCTGCTATCCCCGTTTAAATAAGAATATCTCATTTTAGTAGGCCTTTAATATTAAAAGATGTCGTGTCCGATCCAGTAGCTTTGAGCCTCGGGAAAAAAATCCACATCATAGTCCAAGACAATCTTGACAGTTTTATTGTAATGAACTATCAAATTACAATTGTGAAATGACAGCATTTAGTTGGAACTTTATTGTGGTTAAATTGTGGTGTGAATTTAGAATGAACATTTTTACAGAATATTCTTGAGCGAAAGCTGTTTAAGTTCACATTTTTTTATTCACATTTCTGTCCTACTGTATCAACTGATGTGAGGGCCATTCCAGCCCTCCTCCGTACGAAGAAACGGTGACAGCCGAGAGTCAAGGTTATTTGTCAGTGATACAAAAGTACATTCTTGGAAATGGATGCATCCTCGCCGCAATCTATAAACGGGAATTAGAGAATGGCAACCTTAGAGCTGGATAGCTCCTTAAACAGATAAGGCACATGACCACATAGTAGCAGCAGAGATAAATTAGTTGCATGGGGTGTAATTATTCTTCCCCGGATACAAATGAAGGCACAGGGGTTATCTCCCATCTCATGAATAGGCTTTGTTTATAATAGAGAGGCTCCTCATCGCCACAAGGAGATCCATTAATTGCCCGACAAGCTTAACCACGAGCACACTCATGGAAAGGCATGAGCAGAATAAAAGCGGGAGCATTGCTTTCTTTCATTTCTCCTTTGTGAGTGAGCGTGTGTGTTTGCCACCTGCGGTGCGACGAGCGGACTGGGGGAGGTGGATGCGAATTAACATGCACTTCGTAAAGTTGGGAGAGAGGACCGGCGAAGAAAATGAGAGATGCTGCGCAAATTGTAACATTTGACGACCAAATAATTAAACAAGGTGACTCGGTAAAAAATCTGGGTATTATCTTCGACCCAACTCTCTCCTTTGAGTCACACATTAAAAGCGTTACTAAAACAGCCTTCTTTCATCTCCGTAATATCACTAAAATTCGCTCCATTTTGTCCACTAAAGACGCTGAGATCATTATCCATGCGTTTGTTACGTCTCGATTACTGTAACGTATTATTTTCGGGTCTCCCCATGTCTAGCATTAAAAGATTACAGTTGGTACAAAATGCGGCTGCTAGACTTTTGACAAGAACAAGAAAGTTTGATCATATTACGCCTGTACTGGCTCACCTGCACTGGCTTCCTGTGCACTTGAGATGTGACTTTAAGGTTTTACTACTTACGTATAAAATACTACACGGTCTAGCTCCAGCCTATCTTGCCATATGTCCCGGCAAGAAATCTGCGTTCAAAAGACTCCGGCTTATTAGTGATTCCTAAAGCCCCAAAAAAGTCTGCGGGCTACAGAGCGTTTTCCGTTCGGGCTCCAGTACTCTGGAATGCTCTCCCGGTAACAGTTCAAGATGTTACCTCAGTAGAAGCGTTCAAGTCTCACCTTAAGAACTCATTTGTATACTTTAGCCTTTAAATAGACCCCCTTTTTAGACCAGTTGATCTGCCGCTTCTTTTCTTTTTCTCTTCTGTCCCCCCCTCCCTTGTGGAGGGGGTCCGGTCCGATGACCATGGATGAAGTACTGGCTGTCCAGAGCCGGGACCCAGGATGGACCGCTCGTCGGGACCCAGGATGGACCGCTCGCCTGTGTATCGGTTGGGGACATCTCTACGCTGCTGATCCGACTTCGCTTGGGATGTTTTCCTGTGGACGGGACTCTCGCTGCTGTCTTGGATCCGCTTTGAACTGAACTCTCGCGGCTGTGTTGGAGCCACTATGGATTGAACTTTCACAGCATCATGTTAGACCCGCTCGACATCCATTGCTTTCGGTCCCCTAGAGGGGGGGTTTCTCATAGTCATCATTGTCACTGGCGTCCCACTGGGTGTGAGTTTTCCTTGCCCTTATGTGGGTTCTTCCGAGGATGTCGTAGTCGTAGTGGTTTGTACAGTCCTTTGAGACATTTGTGATTTAGGGCTATATAAATAGACATTGATTGATTGATTATCAGGATCGGAATTGAAACAAGAGGCCATGAGAAGTGGCAAGTCGAGGCAGGCAGGACAAAGACGGAGGCAGCGAGAGGTGGAAATCTCTCTTTTCCACTAATTCTCCAAAAAGTAGAGTTTGTACAACACAAATACAACGCTGAAACAACAGGCTTTTTTTAGAACGTTTATTCATTGTCAGGTTGTGACTTTGATTTGACCATTGAGATTTGGTCATTTCTAGTGACTTGCGGTGAAGTTTATAGCCGGTGAGGCACTGACGTAATCAGAATAAGATTAACAAATATACAGTATGCGCTCTGCATGGCAGCAGTTTACGGATTATGTTTTATTTCTGCATTCTTTCCACATACAAACCTCGAGAATTTAATTCACGCCTTTATCTCGAATGGTTTAGACCAGTGGTTCTCAACCTTTTTTCAGTGATGTACCCCTTGTGAACATTTTTTTAAATTCAAGTACCCCCTAATCAGAGCAAAGCATTTTTGGTTGAAAAAAAGACATAAAGAAGTAAAATACAGCACTATGTCATCAGTTTCTGATTTATTAAATTGTATAACAGTGCAAAAATATTGCTCATTTGTTGTAGTCTTTCTTGAACTATTTGGAAAAAAATATATAAAAACAACTAAAAACTTGTTGAAAAACAAACAAGTGATTCAATTATAAATAAAGATTTCTACACATAGAAGTAATCATCAACTTAAAGTGCCCTCTTTGGGGATTGTAATAGAGATCCATCTGGATTCATGAACTTAACTCTAAACATTTCTTCACAAAAAAAAAAAGTGGATCGTGAGATCGACAGGCGGATCGGTGCGGCGTCTTCAGTAATGCGGACGTTGTACCGATCCGTTGTGGTGAAGAAGGCGCTGAGCCGGAAGGCAAAGCTCTCAATTTAGCGGTCGATCTACGTTCCCATCCTCACCTATGGTCATGAGCTTTGGGTCATGACCGAAAGGATAAGATCACGGGTACAAGCGGCCGAAATGAGTTTCCTCCGCCGTGTGGCGGGGCTCTCCCTTAGAGATAGGGTGAGAAGCTCTGCCATCCGGGAGGAACTCAAAGTAAAGCCGCTGCTCCTCCGCATCGAGAAGAGCCGGATGAGGTGGTTTGGGCATCTGGTCAGGATGCCACCCGAACGCCTCCCTAGGGAGGTGTGTAGGGCACGTCCAACCGGTAGGAGGCCACAGGGAAGACCCAGGACACGTTGGGAAGACTATGTCTCCCGTCTGGCCTGGACGAAGTGGCTGGGGAGAGGGAAGTCTGGGCTTCCCTGCTTAGGCTGCTGCCCCCGCGACCCGACATCGGATAAGCAGAAGAAAATGGATGGATGGATGGATTTCTTCACAAAAAAAGAAATCTTCAACATCAGTATTTATGGAACGTGTCCACAAAACAATCTTGCTGTCAACACTGAATGTTGCATTGTTGCATTTCTTTTCACAGTTTATGAACTTACATTCATATTTTGTTGAAGTATTATTCAATAAATGTATTTACAAAGGATTTTTGAATTTTTGCTATTTTTAGAATATTTAAAAAAAATCTCACGTACCCCTTGGCATACCTTCAAGTACCCCCAGGGGTACACGCACCCCCATTTGAGAACCACTGGTTTAGACTACTGCAACGCCCTGTATGTAGGCATTAGCCAGGCCTCCCTCGCCCGCCTGCAGCTCGTGCAGAACTCCGCTGCTCGTCTGCTAACACAGACCCGCGGACGTGAGCACATCACCCCTATATTAGCGTCCCTTCACTGGCTCCCTGTGCGCTATCGAATCAATTTTAAACTCCTACTATTTGTTTTTAAATGTCCAAACAACCTCGCGCCAACATATCTCTCAGACCTACTTCAGCCTTACTGCCCCACCCGATCCCCAAGATCAGCCGATCAGCTGCTACTGATGGTCCCTGACACAAGGCTGAAGCTTAGAGGTGACAGAGCTTTCGCCGCTGCTGCTCCCAAAGTCTGGAACGACCTACCTCTGAGTGTTAGACAAGCCTCCTCTCTTCCTGTTTTTAAATCTCTCTCAAAAACATACTTTTATTCCTTGGCTTTTAAAGGGGAACATTATCACAATTTCAGAAGTGTTAAAACCAATAAAAATCAGTTCCCGGTGGCTTATTTTATTTTTCGAAGTTTTTTTCAAAATTGTACCCGTCCCGGAATATCCCTAAAAAAAGCTTTAAAGTGCTTGATTTTCGCTATTTGCCTAAGCCACAGTCCATTTCCCTGTGACGTCACATAGCGATTCCAATACAAACAATAGCGAATAGATATAGCGACATTAACTCGGATTCAGACTCGGATTTCAGCGGCTTAAGCGATTCAACAGATCACGCATGTATTGAAACAGATGGTTTGAGTATGGAGGCAGATAGCGAAAACGAAATTGAAGAAGAAACTGAAGCTATTGAGCGAATAGCTATTGACGCTATTCGGCCATGCATGTCTGTCTTAGCATCGCCGGTAAAATGTGCAGACCAAACGATCAGGACTTTCGCATTGACACTGGAGCAACTTAAATCCGTCGATTGGTAAGTGTTTGTTTCGCATTAAATGTGGGTAGAAGGAAACGCTGGATGTAAATATAGTTTCAAATGTACATACAGGTAGCCAAAAAGCATGTTAGCATCGATTAGCTGGCAGTATTGCCTCGACCAAATATGTCTGATTAGCACATAAGTCAATAAAATCAACAACACTCACCTTTGTGATTTCGTTGACTTTATCGTTGGGAATGCATCTGCTTTGAGTGTCGCAGACATTCTTGCCATCTCTGTCGTAGCATCGCCGGTAAAAACCAAACGAGGGACTTTCGCATCTCTTAACACTGGAGCAACTTAAATCCGTCGACTGGTATTTGTTTGTTTGGCATTAAATGTGGGTGGAGGGAAAGGCTGGATGTAAATATAGCTACAAATGAGGCATAATGCTGCAATATGTACACAGCTAGCCCAAATAGGATGTTAGCATCGATTAGCATGCCGTGCTAATCGATGCACATTCTACGTAAATCGACTTGAATCCGTCCCTAATCGTGTTGTTACACCCTCCGACAACACACCGACGAGGCACGGTGTCTCCAAGGTATCGGAAAATAGTCAAAAAAATGGAAAATAACAGAGCTGATTTGACTCGATGCGTGTGATGTGGTAGGGAAAAATGGCGTTGGAGTACTGATGTGACGTCGTTGCTCAGAAAGGGATAAACAAAAACGCGTTTATTCCGCCAAAATTCACCCATTTAGAGTTTGCAAATCAGTTAAAAAAATATATGGTCTTTTTTCTGGAAAATCTAGGTATATATTGACGCTTACATAGGTCTGGTGATAATGTTCCGCTTTAAGACTGAGTGATATCCATCCTGCAATGGCGCCCCATTATACACCTGCTGTGAACCTGTTTTTATGTTTTATTTATTTATTTTTGATCATGTTCTATTTGTGTTGTGTTGTTTGCTCGGATCTTGTATTATCTTTTAACCTGCCCATTGTACAGCACTTTGGCTACCCCTGTGGTAAATTTTAAATGTGCTTTATAAATAAAGTTGGTTGGATTTGATTTGATTTGAAACTGTCGCCCACAAAATGTGCATTTCGTTAAAAACATAACAAAAATAATGTTATCGCCATCTCACCTTTACTTATAAATATCCGTCACTTTCTGGTAAAAGTCCTGCTTCACTTCCTTCAGTTTTAAAAGTCTTATAAGAGTTGAACAAAGTTGCCGCGATTAGCAGAGCTCCTACTCTCATCATTTCCACGAAATGCGAGCTGCTGTTTGGCGAGGAAGCAGGTCGCATTGACGACATCTTTTAAAATCTCTTGGTTTTCTTTTACCTTAGCATTGTGGACACTGATGTTGAGTCGCCGCTGTCCATCCAAAGCCAAGTCTATCCTCGTCATCCCAAACCTTTTTAGCACAATCTAGCTTTAAATATCAGCGGCCGACCGCTCATGTTTGGTGAGGTTTCTTTGCAAATTCTTTAGGTCACAAAATCCCATTTGAGTCCACACAGTTCCACAGGTTGAAAAAAAGAAGGCAAGGAAAGCAGAAAAGGCGTTTTTCTTGCAGAACATTCACAAAGCCAGTCTTTTCACATATACCACTCCGTTTGGAAAGAGCGAGTAACTTTCCGTCCTGCTGATTGAAACAAACCATTCAGCTCCGGCGTTGGTCTTCCTTTAGTAATTATCTCCTGCTTCGCTTGAAATTCCACTTTAGAAAACTGTTTGAGTGCGGAAATGTAGTCATCCTTGTTGAAAGTCGCTGCAGCACTTACCCGCTGATGCCACCGTATGTCTGGGATCATGAGCGCCCCGCCCCTATTGTGAGGCACGAGAACTGTTTGCCTCACCTCAGATTTTTTTTTCTCTGCCGTTTTGAACGCTCAGCAACACCCCAGGCAAGAACGCGCTCTTTACGAGGGATTGCGAAAATATAGCGATTTTGAAGAAAAAAATAATCCAATTAAAATTAAAAACTAACAATTACAATTATTTTATCATTGGGACATCCCTGCGCTACTGATCCGCCTCCGCTTGGGATGGTTTCCTGCTGGCTCCGCTGTGAACAGGACTCTTGCTGCTGTGTTGGATCCGCTTTGGACTGGACTCTCGCGGCTTTGTTGGATCCATTATGGATTGAACTTTCACAGTATCATGTTAGACCCGCTCGACATCCATTGCTTTCGTCCTCTCCAAGGTTCTCATAGTCATCATTGTCACCGACGTCCCACTGGGTGTGAGTTTTCCTTGCCCTTATGTGGACCTACCGAGGATGTCGTAGTGGTTTGTGTTGTGGTTTGTGCAGCCCTTTGAGACACTAGTGATTCAGGGCTATATAAGTAAACATTGATTGATTGATTGATATTTCTTTGCCTGATCACAGGTGAGGCACTGCCTCCCCTGCCTCCCCCGACCGCACGTCACTGGTCATTTCCCAACCAACAATATGGATCCAACGTTGTCTCAATTTTCAAATACAACTATTTTACGTTGTTTCAAAGTCAGTTTTAAAGGACATATATGTTTAATCAACGTTGTATCAATGTTGTGTGCCTACTGGGAACACACATTCAACAGATGTGGGTAGAGTGTAGACAAATATTTTACTCAAGTAAAAGTACTGTTACTTTAGAGTAGGGGTGTCCAAGGTGTGGCCCTGAGACCTTTTTCGGCATGTAGCTATTTTTTTTAACAGCACGCTCTATATATATTTAAAAAAAAAAAAATGTAATAAAAAAAGTGGAATAACAGAGCAAACAAGTGAAATGTAGCGAGGAAAGAGTTGCGTTATTTTTACATTATTTCACAAAACTACTGTACTTGTTAGTAGTACATTCCATTGCATTGTTTTTATAGAAAATGTATTGTTTGTAAGTTGGTCTTTCTTGTCAAACACATGTTTGGGGCGGTACAGCTCGGTTGGTAGAGTGGCCGTGCCAGCAACTTGAGGGTTCCAGGTTCGATCGCCGCTTCTGCAAACCTAGTTACTGCCGTTGTGTCTTTGAGCAAGATACTTTACCCACCTGCTCTCAGTGCCACCCACAATGGTTTAAATGTAACTTAGATATTGGGTTTCACTATGTAAAAGGGCTTTTAGTCACTAGAGCAGGGGTAGGGAACCTATGGCTCTAGAGCCAGATGTGGCTCTTTTGATGACTACATCTGGCTCTCAGATGTAGCTGAAATTGCTTAACACGATAAGTAATTAGTAATTACGCTGGTAATCAAAGTGTTAAAAATAACGTTCAAATTATAAAACATTCTCACGCATTTTAATCTAACCGTCCGTTTTCTATCGCACCTGTCCAAGATGTCGCATTAATGGTAAGAAGTATTATATTTAATATTGGTTAAATTTAGAATAACAATGTTATTAAAAATAATAAGAGACTTATAATACTCTAAAAATGTTGGACTATGGTGTGGTTTTTCCCATGGTGCAAAGCGATTGGAACGGACATGGCGTGAAGGTAATGACATCTTTAATCTTAACTCAAAAATATTACAAAAACGAAGGGTATAAACAAAAGGCGCTCTCAGTGGAGGTTAAAAACTTGGCTGTGAAAACTAAAACTCGCACAAGGGAAGAACTATGAACATAAAATAAAACTGACAAACTATGGCATGAAAAACTTACTTGGACCGAGAAAGAGCATGGATCATCGGCATGGATAACATAGGTGTGTAGGAGGTGATAGAGGGTGAGTAGAAGGTGATGTCACCAGGCTGACTGCCAGGCAACTGCAGGCTTAAATGGTGACGTGGTGATTGACAACAGGTAGTTCAAGTGAATCAGGTGCTTGAGTCGTGAAAACAGGTGAACTGGTCGGTAGTCATGGAAACAAAAACAAACCAGGGTGCGCAAAAACAGGAACTAATGGAGTCAAAAAAAAAAAACAGAACAGAACTAAACAGAACATGATCACAAAGACATGACAGGTCTTACTTAAAAATGCACACATTTAGTTGTATTCAGTATTTAAAAAATATTATATAGCTCTCACGGAAATACATTTTGAAATATTTGGCTCTCATGGCTCTCTCAACCAAAAAGGTTCCCGACCCCTGCACTAGAGAAAAGCGCTATATAAATATAATTCACTTTGCATGTTAAAATTATGCAGTTTTTCGAGAAGTAAATTGATTATAATGAATTTCAATTGGAGATGTGGATTTGAAATACAAATGTTTTGAGTTAAGAGCTACGTCGCAGAACCGATTAAGCTCGTAAATTGAGGTACTACATTAGTTTGAATTTGTATTTTAAATTATTCATAATAAACACAAAATCAGATCAATGTGCAATGGACAAAAATATTCTACAATTATTATGTTGTGCATTTATAATTTTTATTTCCTGAGAATGCGAATGGCACAGATTGGGTGGAATGGCCCATTTAAAGGTATAGCGTAGGTTGCCTCCTTCCATCACCCTGAAGAAGCCTCAATTTTCAGCAAATGAGGCCTGAGAAAAGTAGCAGTGCAGGCCAGGCTGGAGGCGACCAACACTGACATTTTTATTCAAGTAGACGGTCTTTAGCCGTTCTCAACCCCCGCTTCACCCCGCTTCTTGCTCTGTGCTCCCATCTCGACACCTCAGGTCAGAACTTTGACTCGCTAACTGCACTCATTAGTATTCTAGAAAGCTGTATGGCAGACGTCCAGTTTCTGCCAGGGGAAAACGACGCCTTCTAAATTGCTGCGATGTGACTGAAAAAATATAAGTATGGATTGATAAATGAGGCAATGCTGTATATTAAAGGTCTTAAGGTGGTATTCAACTTTTCAGTTGTTTTAAAGAAGGTGCAGATAGAGCAATGTGATTTGTTCTTTATTAACTGCCCTTTTCCCTAATATTCCAAATTAAAATGTACATATAAATAGTTTACGGCCTACTGAAATGAGATTTTTGTTATTTAAACGGGGATAGCAGGTCCATTCTATGTGTCATACTTGATCATTTCGCGATATTGTCATATTTTTGCTGAAAGGATTTAGTAGAGAACATCCACGATAAATTTCGCAATTTTCAGTGCTAAGAGAAAAGCCCTGCCTCTACCGGAAGTCGCAGACGATGACGTCACATGTTGAGGGCTCCTCACATATTCAAATTGTTGTTTTTTTTTGTCCTCTCCAGCTTCTCAGGCAAATCACATAGTTGATGTAGATGCCCATATCGGCTGTTCAGATTTACTTTACGAAAGAGAAGTGTAAGATACTTCTCTTGTTGCCTTATTTGAATTTGACTTTATTAAATGTATTTATATTATCATTTGGTGCAGCCGGGCCGGAGCAGGAGGGGATAGAAAGAGGAAAAAAAAGGAAGGCAGAGGGGGAAACTGCGGGGACTAGAGGGAGACCAGACAGAGAGACAAAAACAACAACAGCAAATACAACAACAACAACAATAGAACAACACGAGCACATACAATATGTACAAATATGATCGTAAAAGTGATAGCAAATAAGCAGCTAGCGAAATAAATAACAACATAGCAATGACAATGAGCAATTTTACACTAAAACTGGAGCAATACAAAACCAATAGAAAAAGCGCTATTGATCATGAACAAAACCAATAGTTTACCTCTATTATCAACAATACAGTTGTTAAAATGCAATAACACCTATACATAATGATAGCTAGAAAAAAATTATAAAAAAATAAAATAAATGAAATAAAAAAATAAATTAAAAAAAAGGAATACCGAAAGATGAAAGGGAAGAGAGAGAGGCAACCTATATTAATCTTGTAGATTGTTATAGTAACAATGGGTTAAGCTTTGTCAATATGCCATGTGTCACCCATTTCACCCTAGGGCAACAACGCCGATATATGTTTGATGAAACATGATTATGTGCATGAGTGTATGTATGTATATGTACTTGTATATGAACAGAATATGTATATGAATGTTTGTACAGTAAATGTATATGTACAGTATATGTATCTTTGTTTGTTTCTATGTTTGTTCACATTGTTTTTAATGGGAGCCTCCAACAAAAAGAGCTATTCGGACCGAGAAAACGATAATTTCCCCATTAATTTGAGCGAGGATGAAAGATTTGTGTTTGAAGATATTGATAGCGACGGACTAGGAAAAAAAAAAATAATAACGCGATTGCATTGGGACGGATTCTGATGTTTTTAAACACATTTACTAGGATAATTCTGGGAAATCCCTTATCTTTCTATTGTGTTGCTAGTGTTTTAGTGAGTTTAACAGTACCTGATAGTCAGAGGTGTACGTTAACGGCTGGGTGTTGACGTACAGTGTCTCAGGGAAGTCGACGGCAGCTATGGACGGCACAAGCTCAGCTGATCTCCGGTAAGAAGCGACTTTTTACCACAATTTTCTCACCGAAAACATTTGGTTGGGATCTATGTTCGCTGTGATCCATAGTAAGGTTTCACCTCCAGGAATTTTAAATAAGGAATCACTGTTTGTTTGTGTGGCTAAAGGCTAAAGCTACCCAACTCCATCTTTCTGCTTTAATTTCTCCAAAATTAATTGAACAAATTGCAAAGGATTCGGCAACACAGATCTCCAAATTACTGTGTAATTATGCCGTTAAAGCAGACGACTTTTAGCTGTGTGTGTGCGCAGCGCTCATATTCCCTAACAGCCCGTGACGTCAAGCGTCATCATTACGCGCCGTTTCCAAGAAAAAACTCCCGGGAAATTTAAAATTGCAATTTAGTAAACTAAAAAGGCCGTATTGGCATGTCTTGCAATGTTAATATTTCATCATTAATATATAAACTATCAGACTGCGTGGTGGGTAGTAGTGGGTTTCAGTAGGTCTTTAAGCCTGATGCCCTGGCAAAACACTGAGGTAAAGTCAATTTTCAGAATTACGTATATATATATATATATATATATATATATATATATATATATATATATATATATGTATATATATATATATATATATATATATATATATGTATACTGTCGTGGTCAAAAGTTTACATACACTTGTGAAGGACATAATGTCATGGCTGTCTTGAGTTTCCAATCATTTCTACAACTCTTATTTTTTTGTGATAGAGTGATTGGAGCACATACTTGTGGGTCACAGGAAACATTCGTGAATTTTTTTTTTTTTTATGAATTTATTATGGGTTTACTGAAAATGTGACCAAATCTGCCGGGTCAAAAGTATACATATAGCAATGTTAATATTTGCTTACATGTTCCTTGGCAGGTTTCACTGCAATAAGTCGCTTTTGGTAGCCACCTACAAGCTTCTGGTTGAATTTTTGACTAATCCTCTTGACAAAAATTGGTGCAACTCAGCTAAATGTGTTGGTCTTCAGACATGGACTTGTTTCTTCAGCATTGTCCACACGTTTAAGTCAGGACTTTGGGCAGGTCATTCTAAAACCCCAATTCTAGCCTGATTTATCAATCAATCAATCAATGTTTACTTATATAGCCCTAAATCACTAGTGTCTCAAAGGGCTGCACAAACCACTACGACATCCTCGGTAGGCCCACATAAGGGCAAGGAAAACTCACACCCAGTGGGACATCGGTGACAATAATGATCCAGTGGGACGTCGGTGACAATGATGACTATGAGAACATGATACTGTGAAAAATCAATCCATAATGGATCCAACACAGTCGCGAGAGTCCAGTCCAGAGCGGATCCAACACAGCAGCGAGAGTCCCGTTCACAGCGGAGCCAGCAGGAAACCATCCCAAGAGGAGGCTGATCAGCAGCGCAGAGATGTCCCCAGCCGATACACAGGCGAGCAGTACATGGCCACCGGATCGGACCGGACTCCCTCCACAAAGGAGAGTGGGACATAGAAGAAAAAGAAAAGAAACGGCAGATCAACTGGTCTAAAAAGGGAGTCTATTTAAAGGCTAGAGCATACAAATGAGTTTTAAGGTGAGACTTAAATGCTTCTACTGAGGTAGCATCTCGAACTGTTACCGGGAGGGCATTCCAGAGTACTGGAGCCCGAAATGAAAAAGCTCTACAGCCCGCAGACTTTTTTTGGGCTTTGGGGATCACTAATAAGCCGGAGTCCTTTGAACGCAGATTTCTTGCCGGGACATATGGTACAGTACAATCGGCAAGATAGGATGGAGCTAGACCGTGTAGTATTTAGCCATTTGATTACCGCTTTTGATGTGTGTTTGGGGTCATTGTCCTGTTGGAACACCCAACTGCGCCCTAGACCCAACCTCCGGGCTGATGATTTTAGGTTGTCCTGAAGAATTTGGAGGTAAACCTCCTTTTTCATTGTCCCATTTACTCTCTGTAAAGCACCAGTTCCATTGGCAGCAAAACAGCCTCAGAACATAATACTACCACCACCAGGCTTGACGGTAGGTATGGTGTTCCTGGGATTAAAAGGCCTCACCTTTTCTCCTCCAAACATATTGCTGGGCCAAACAGCTCAAATTTTGTTCCATCTGAAAAAAAAAATCCTGTTATCATATATGAATGAAGCTTAATCCCATCCAAGTGAAGGCTTATGGGCTATCAAGTGATTTGTATTTTAATCAGATTAGTTCACTCCAGGTACTCCGGCTTCCTCCCACTTCCAAAGACATGCACCTGGGATAGGTTGATTGGCAACACTAAATGGTCCCTAGTGTGAGAATGTGAGTGTGAATGTTGTCTGTCTATCTGTGTTGAGCTGGCGACTTGTCCAGGGTGTACCCCGCCTTCCGCCCGATTGTAACTGAGATAGGCACCAGCACCACCCGCGGCCCCGGTAGAAAAATGGATGGATGGATGGAAGGATGGATGGATAGTCAAATTCAAAACCTGTGTTTAATCATTAATAATCGCAGGCTATTAGTTGCTTGCATAAATAAACTTTGCTGAAGAAAATACCCAAATATTTGGGTAAAAATGTAATATGGTAGTCAGAATGTCGTACAGGAAAAACATTTTGAATGTTTTACTGAACTGCAATTCTTTGATTTGCTCAAAACTTGGTGAAAATAGGGATTGTAAGAAGTAGGTGCACATTTTGAAAAGTATTTGCAATAATCTTGCAAACAAGCTACAGTTACTCATCGATAAAGTAGTAAACGTACTCATAAACGACTTAACTTAGTGCACTATTTACTTTTCTTTAGTTTAACCAGTTGTTGAACAAGTTTGTTCACATTTTTCAGATAACAATGCTCTTGTTTTGGTAAAATGTGACCCCCAACTTGTTGAGATTACTTACAGGTGTCCAACGTTCTCCAGGAAGATAAATCATACATGCCAACCTTGAGACCTCTGGGGTGTTTGAGAAAGGGCGGGGTTAGGGTGGCGGGGTTTTGTGGTAGCGGGGGTGTATATTGGAGCGTCCCGGAAGAGTTAGTGCTGCAAGGGTTCTGGGTTTTTGTTCTGTTGTGTTCCTGTTGTGTTACGGTGCGGATGTTCTCCCGAAATGTGTTTGTCATTCTTGTTGGGTGTGGGTTCACAATGTGGCACATATTTGTAACAGTGTTAAAGTTATTTATACGGCCACCCTCAGTGTGACCTGTATGGCTGTTGATCAAGTATGCTTGCATTCACTTTGTGTATAAAAGCTGCTTATATTATATGACTGGGTTTATACACTGTTTGTACGGAGGAAAAGCGGACGTGACGACAGGTTGTAGAGGACGTTAAAGGCAGTGCCTCTAAGGCACAACCCCAATATTGTTGCTTGGGTGGAAATTCGGGAGAATGGTTGCCCCGGGAGATTTTCGGGAGTGGCACTGAAATTCGGGAGTCTCCCGGAAAAAATGGGGAGGGTTGGCATGTATGAGATGAATACATTCACAATCAGCCTGTAGTTACAAATTGATGCTCTTGTTTGTGTAGTACAGTTGGTTTATCCTTGATTTAATTGTGCCTCATCAAGACATTGTATGACAAACTACTGCTTGCTTTCCCCTAAGTCTTAAAGACCATGAATTGATTAACGTGGACCCCAACTGAAACAAATTGAATAACTTATTCGGGTGTTACCATTTAGTGGTCAATTGTACGGAATATGTACTGTACTGTGCAATCTACCGATGAAAGCTTCAAAGACACAAAAAAAGTCTCCAATATCCCAGGAAAGAGTCGTTAGATTTGTCGCTAGTAGCTGTTTATAAAAGATTTCGCCAAGAAGATTAGCAACACTGTTGGCGCCATACTCAAGTATGTGTTTCAATTTAAGATGGTATTTTAAACTTAATGTGAGGCGATTATAAAAACGTTTGTCGCTGCAAAACCAACAAGTTACCTTAGTGTTATCAAAAATTCTGTTTTGAAGCGAAACAGGTCGCCCCTCATAGAAATCATAGACTGTGTAACTAATGCCGGTTAAGCTTTAACCCAGAAGTGATTAATATTTGATAACGTGTTAACGTTGACAGCCCTAATATATATACAGAAACCGGGGGGAGATGTGGGAAAAAAAATACAAGGCTGCGAAGCTAGCGTTAAGCGTCGGGATGAACAAGCTTCATGAAGTTTACAAAGCCAAGACTGAATGAGCTTGGAACTCTCCTTGAATTTTGGATTCTCGCTCATCCGCGTGGACTAGTGGGCAGCCTAGGATAGAGTCGGCTCCCTCGGTTGCTTTGTTGGGTCTGCTCCGAACGCATTATGTATTATTCATTGCTCGTTTTTTGTTTTTTTTCATTGTGTTTTACTTTTGTAGTTGTATGTAAAAATGGCATCTCTGAAGTGGCAGACATTTGCATCAGCATTGTGCTATTTTAATGTCTTTTATGTCCTTTGTGTCTTTTATTGTTTTCCTCTTATTTTCCCCATTGTGGGAACGGTTCTTGGCTGAGTGTGAAGCGACTTGGATGGGAGTGGAGGAGTTCAAGTACCTCGGAGTCTTGTTCACGAGTGAGGGAAGAGTGGATCGTGAGGTTGACAGGCGGATCGGTGCGGCGTCTTCAGTAATGCGGATGCTGTATCGATCCGTTGTGGTGAAGAAGGAGCTGAGCCAGAAGGCAAAGCTCTCAATTTACCGGTCGATCTACGTTCCCACTCTTACCTATGGTCATGAGCTTTGGGTTATGACCGAAAGGACAGGATCACGGGTACAGTCGCCCGAAATGAGCTTTAGAGATAGGGTGAGAAACTCTGCCGTTCGGGGGGAGTTCCTTCACATCGAGAGGAGCCAGATGAGGTGGTTCAGGCATCTGGTCAGGATGCCACCCGAACGCCTCCCTAGGGAAGATTTTCCGGCACGTCCGACCGGTAGGAGGCCACGGGGAAGACCCAGAACACGTTGGGAAGACTATGTCTCCCGGCTGGCCTTGGAAAGCCTCGGGATCCCCCGGGAGGAGCTGGACGAAATGTCTGGGGAGAGGGAAGTCTGGGCTTCCCTGCTTAGGCTGCTGCCCCCACGCCCTGACCTCAGAGAAAAAGAAGAAGATGGATGGATGTTTGGATGAATGGGATGTATGAAGTCTATCCTATCCTATCTCTATGTATGGTGCTTTTAGTTTATTACGGTTTCTTGTAAATGCGGTCTTAAAGTCCATCAGTGATATAATATAGCTTGCTTTAAACACATACCTTACGGATAAATCTCTCGTTTAAACAAGTTTGCCCCTGCAATTTGAGCAACACTGTTACCGATTGTCCAATAATTCAGTGACTTGGCCGGCGGTCACAAGGATTAAAGGAGATAAGTGCTGGTGAATATTCCAACACTTCTCCAGTAGAAGTCTCCTATTCATCACACAGTGGGAAGCGTGAATAATACATGGGCTTGTTGGGTCCCTGGCACTGTAAAGTAAGGGCACTTGCAGTGAAAAAAGTATTACCCTTGTCCAACCAGTTAGACCTCCCTGAGGCTGAATCTGACAGATCCATTTGGAACGGTGTTGTTTGTCCTTTTCCTACGTCTTCCCCTGAGGCTGCGCACACATGCACCGATCAATCCCCTGATAATACATAAATATCATTAATCCCTACAAAATATCCAATTGCCCCTTACTGTGTCTTCCTTACTTGTCATGTTTTTTTTTTCCAATTTTGAAGTCTTTGGCATTAAAACATTCATACAGCGGGATAAATATTTGATTTTGTACCATTAGGAACTCCACCCTCCAGAAACCAGTTATGTGCGAATAAAGCACACAAATTATAAAACATGATTGGCGCAATAATGATCTAATGCAGGGGTGTCAAACTCAAATACAGAGTGGGCCAAAATTCTAAACTGGACAAAGCCGCGGGCCAAAGTTGAACAATCAAACATTTTAATAGGGACCCAAACAAATTTTGCATTGAATATTGAACAAGCAAGGCTTATATAACTTTATAGTGACATGCAAAATCAAGTTTTGTTGGTAGCATCCCAGAAGAGTTAGTGCTGCAAGGGGTTCTGGGTATTCGTTCTGTTGTGTTTATGTTGTGTTACGGTGCGAATGTTCTCCCGAAATGTGTTTGTCATTCTTGTTTGGTATGGGTTCACAGTGTGGTGTAACAGTGTTAAAGTTGTTTTTACGGCCACCCTCAGTGTGACCTGTATGGCTGTTGACTAAGTATGCCTTGCATTCACTTGTGTGTGTGTGTAGAAGCCGCATATATTACGTGACTGGGCCGGCACGCTGTTTGTATGGAGGAAAAGCGGACGTGACGACAGGTTGTAGAGGATGCTAAAATATCCCAATATTGTTGTCCGGGTGGAAATTCGGGAGAATGGTTGCCCCGGGAGATTTTCGGGGGGGGCACTGAAATTCGGGATTCTCCTAGAAAAATCGAAAGGGTTGGCAAGTATGAAAATTAGCGTTGAATACGGTGATACAGCGGCACCGCCACTGTAATGTTAATTTATTATTGCCTCAAGGGCCAAATGAAATTACACGGCGGGCCAAATTTGGTCCGCGGGCCAGAGTTTGACACCCATGATCTAATGCAATAAATACAAGACTCCCATCACTCTGAAGCTCCATGCACATCTCGCCTTGCGGGGTAAGGCTCATTCTGAGAAATGTAAGGCATCAGCCGAAAGGAGCTTGTTAATGATCTCAGGGGAGCTGGAATCGCATTGACCAGGAAACTTTCTGATTTTGGATTCCAGAAAGTCATGTTTCTCTGCTCAGGGTACAGGAAGACTGATGATCAAGAACACTGACTGTGGGTTATTGATGGGTAATCCAGCATGACAATGACCCAAAACATGTGACAAAGGCAACAAAAGAAGCACAATACAATTCCGTAGTGGTTTAGTCGGTCGTTTAATCTCATTGACAATCTGAGTTGAAACTGAGTTACTGAAAAACAGCCTCAAAACCGTCAGCAACCTTACTAGACCACCTTTTGCTTTGGAATCAAGTACAAATTTTCATGTCAACTATACATACATTCAGAACCTTTTTTCATGTTTTTTTGTTTTAGATATTATTTTCGTATCACTCTAGTACAGGGGTCGGGAACCTTTTTGGCGGAGAGAGCCATGAAAACCAAATATTTTAAAATGGATTTCTGTGAGAGCCATATAATATTTTTTAACACTGAATACAACTAAATGCCTGCATTTTTAAGTAAGACCAACATTTTTAGAGTATAATAAGTCTCTTATTCTTTTTAATAACATTGTTGTTCTGAAGCTAACCAATAATGAATAAAATACTCATGAATTCGACTTTTTTGAACAGGTGGGGTAGAAAACGGATGGATGGATTAAAATGCATGAGAATGTTTTATATTTTCAACGTTGTTTTTAACACTTTAACATGTACCATGAATTGATTTACGTGGACCCCGACTTAAATAAGTTGAAAAACTTAATCGGGTGTTACCATTTAGTGGTCAATTGTACCGAATATGTACTGTACTGTGCAATCTACCAATAAAAGTTTCAATCAATCAATCAATTACTGACCAGGCCGAAAACTGTGATCACCAGTGGAATTATTCATTAATTATCTTGTTAAGCAATGTCAGTTAAGATTTATCTAAAAGCCAGATGCAGTCATCAAAAGAGCCACATCTGGCTCTAGAGCCATAGGTTCCCTACCCCTGCTCTTGTAAAATAAAGCTACCAAAACTCTTGGACTGTTTATCAGGGCTGTACATTTAAAGTTAAAGTACCGTATTTTTCGGATTATAAATCGCAGTTTTTTTCATAGTTTGGACGGGGGTGCGACATATACTCCAGAGCGACTTAAGTGTGAAATTATTAACACATTACCGTAAAATATCAAATACCGTATTTCCTTGAATTGCCGCAGGGCATATACTATGCGCCTGCCTTGAATTACTGCTGGGTCAAACTCGCTTCGCAAAAAATTAGCGTATGCTTAGTATTAAACTGGTGCCGTCATGAGTGACACTTCCCCTGTCATCATTTTCAAAATGGACGAGGCTTATTTCAATACCGGTAATTTGAAATCGCATAAAGGGGAAGAAGATTGAGAGCTATTCAGTAGGATTTAAGATCCAAGCTTACATCACACTCAAATTTTTACTGCATACCTTTGGTAAGTGCCCGAGTGAGGAGAGGTTTTAAAATAATGAGCGCATGCTTACTTTTACCGCATGCCTTTGGTAAGCGCAGGAGTGAGTAGAGGTTTTAAATTAATTAGCGCCCCGGTGGCAATTCAAGGAAATACGGTAATATTATTTATTTAATTTGCGGAAGAGACGAAGAAAATGTCAGCAATCGTCACACACACGTCAACCAATAAGAATTCGGCGGGGGAGGGTCATGGCAAAAGTGCATTGTGGGTCATGGAATATGCTATATGCTACTGCCGTAGCTATTAAAATGGATCATTTCATTGTTGGCGGTAACTTATACTGTAGAAACTGAGAAGGGCTGAACAAAAATGTCACCGAAGAGGAAAACATGTACTGCAGATTACAAGCTGGACGTAGTGAAATATGCAGCAGAAAACGACAAGAGGAAGCAGCATTTACCTTTAGAGTTGGCAGAGTTGGGTTAGAAATGACATCGAGGAAGAAGATTTCATCGGATTTAGCGATTAGGAGTGACAGATTGTTTGGTAAACGTATAGCATGTTCTATATGTTATAGTTATTTGAATGACTCTTACCATAATATTGTCATGCCTGTAAATCAGGTTTATGTTTGGTCATGTTTTGTTTTGTTTTTGGACTCTTGCTTCACGTTTTGCATTTCCTGGTTTTGTTTGTTTCCATGCCAACCCATTAATTTCCACCTGGTCCCCTTAGTCACGCCCCTATCCTCAGCCTCTCACACCTGGTTCTAATTACCACAGCAGTATTTAAGTCATCTGTTTTCCTTTCCTCGGCCTGGCTTCTTTACCTACTGGACTGTGTTGAATACTCATGACCACGCACCTATCTTTCCTTGCTTTGCCACGCTGTTTGTTTGACCACGCCACGTAAGACTTCTTTGTTTATATGCCTCAGTGCTAGTTTTCGGTTTGCCATGTGCCTTTTATAGTATCTTCTGTTTGTTTTGTAGATAGCATTGCCATTGTGCTGTTTTTGTTCTAAGTTTTAGCATAGATTATTATCCGCCATCGAGCGTGCTTTTTGTTTTGCCTTTTTGTATTATAGTGTATAAATAAAAACCATGTACTCACGTTCACGTCTCGCCCGTTCGAATCATCCTTTGCGTAGAAGAAGCAAAATAAATCCATGTCACAGTCCTGACAAATATGTTATGTTAACATACCAGGCACCTTCTCAGTTGGTTATTTGTGCGTCATATAACGTACACTTTTTCAGCCTGTTGTTCACTATTCTTTATTTATATTAAATTGCCTTTCAAATGTCTATTCTTGGTGTTGGATTTTATCAAAGAAATTTCCCCCCAAAATGCAATTTATACTCCAGTGCGACGTATATATGTTTTTTTCCTTCTTTATAATGCATTATATAATGCGGACTGGACACTGGCCAAGAGTGGAGTCGGCTGTCTTGGTTGCTTTGTTGGGTCTGCTCCTGTCTCTGGCCATCCTCCCTCCACCCCAGCGGACGATGGCGTGGAACACCGCAGAGTCCACCACAGTGGATATGTTTCTTTTACTTTTTATTCATAGCTGTATGTAGAAGTGTCTGGTTGTATCTGCTGCTTTAATGTCTTTAATGTCCTCTCTGTTCTTTGATGTTTGATGTTTCCCTCTTACACACATGTAAGAGGGATGTGTACTATGGCTATGAGTGGTTGTTTTTTTCCCTTGGCCTCAGTCTGCACCCCCTCTCTAGGGCCCAGGCTAAAACCGATTTTTTAATTTTATTTTAATCTTCAATTTTTTTTCTCCCCCCCTTGTTTACCTGTATCTCATCTTTTTTTGTAAGGGGCGCTGGAAGCCGGCAGACCCGTCAGCGATCCTGTTCTGTCTCCCTTTAATGTTTGTCTGATCTTGAATGGGATTGTGCTGAAAATTTAAATTTTCCTGAAGGAACTCTCCTGACGGAATAAATAAAGTACTATCTAATCTAATCTATCTAATCTAATCTAATCTAATCATTATCGGCCAGTGCGACTAACACTCCAGAGCGATTTATAATCCGAAAAATACGGTAGTCCTATCAGCACTTCAGTCATCAACAATTATATCTCCTGAGAAATGGACATTGTAACATTGTAAGCGCTGAAGTTGCATTTGCTCCACCATAGGAGGTAGCCCCCGAGGCCACACAGGCTGCATGATTGCCTCTGTGAGCTACATTACATGGACATGATGGAGAATACTCTCCTGGGGCCTGAAATAATGTAAAAGGAAAGTGAGGAGGAATGGAGTGGGGGGGAAACCCAAGTGCTTACTGGGATTTCAGGATTCTCTGCATGCTATCGGATTGGCTTATAGATTTCCCCGCACCATCGCCTCGGTATTGATGATGAACAAGGGACATTCACACAGCACACACCAGGAGAGTCCTGTATCCCGCTCGCACTATTAGAGCCACACACCTCCCCCTCCCCCCGGTAAAGCAGCAAAGACTTCATCCATGCTGTGGAGCAGGGGTGTCAAACTCAAATACAGAGTGGGCCAAAATTTAAAACTGAACAAATACGCGGGCCAAGGTTGAACAAATGAACCTTTTAATAGGGACCCAAACAAGTTTTGCTTTGAATATTGAACAAGCAAGGCTTATATAACTTTATAGTGACATGCAAAATTGAGTTTTAAATAATAATAATAGTAATTTAAAAAAATCAATGGTAAATATCAAAATAAACTTTTTCCACAGGCTAATACATTTGAAAATAAAATAACAAACAATTAATTAACCATTCAGGCCTTTTTACTGCTCAGTTTGCGACAGACTGATCTAATCTGATGTCCCCAAGCCAGATAACTGGCATCTTTTCTTGGATGCTAGTTCATTGATGTCGGGGCTCACGCTTTGAACTGAGGCAACCTGACGTGGTAGCGGGGGTGTATATTGTAGCGTCCCGGAAGAGTTAGTGCTGAAAGTGGTTCTGGGTATTTGTTCTGTTGTGTTTATGTTGTGTTACGGTGCGGATGTTCTCCCGAAATGTACTAGTCATTCTTGTTTGGTGTGGGTTCACAGTGTGGCGCATATTTGTAACAGTGTTAAAGTTGTTTATGCGGCCACCCTCAGTGTGACCTGTATGGTTGTTGACCAAGTATGTCTTGCATTCCCTTGTCAGTGCGTGTATAAGCCGCATATATTATGTTACTGAGCTGGCAAGCTGTTTCTATGTAGGAAAAGCGGACGTGACGAAGAGTTGTAAAGGAGGTTTAAAGCAGAGCCTTTAAGGCACACCCCCAATATCGTTGTCCGGGTGAAAATCGGGAGAAATTCGGGAGAATGGTTGCCCCCTGGAAATATTCTGCAATTTGTGAGTCTCAGGGTAAAATCGGGAGGGTGGCAAGTATGAGTATTAGTGGTGAATGCAGTGTTATAGCAACACCGCCACTGTATAATACTGACGGGCCAGCTCTAATGTTAATTTGAAAATTCCTCAAGGGCCAAATGAAATTACACGGCGGGCCAAATTTGGCCCGTGGGCCAGAGTTTGACACCCATGCTGTGGAGCATCCAGGAAGTGTTGTTCCCCTTAACTAATTAGTCCAATGCTTAAAGGGATGCTATGGAAATCTAAATAAATCAGCAAGACAAGTGGAACAAATTAGTCAACCACACAGTAGCTTTTGTTGGATTGTGTAATTTTGAAGAGCAGAAGAATTATTTCAGAAAAAAAAAAATCCAAGCCTAGTGTAGTTTGGTATTCGACGGGTATTTTCTTTCTTTCTACTATAAAACACTTCCTTAAGACCCGCATCGTTTCTGGATGTTGTTGATAAATGCCTTTCCCTTTGCATAGTAGAGCTTTAACTTGCACTTACGGATGTAGCGACGAACTGTATTTTGTCACAGTGGTTTTCTGAAGTGTTCCTGAGCCCATGTGGTGATATCCTTTAGAGATTAATGTCGGTTTTTCATACAGTGCCGTCCGAGGGATCAAAGGTCACGTCATTCAATGTTGGTTTCCGGCCATGCCGCTTATGTGGAGTGATTTCTCCAGATCTTCTGAACCTTTTGATGATATTATGGACCGTAGATTTCTTGCAATTGCATTTTGAGAAACGTTGTTCTTGAACTGTTTGATTATTTGCTCACGCAGTTGTGGACAAAAGAGTTTACCTCGCGCCATCCTTTCCTGTGAAAGACTGAGCATTGTTTGGGAAGCTGTTTTTATACCCAATCATGGCACCCACCTGTTCCCAATTAGCCTGCACACCTGTGGGATGTTTCAAATAGGTGTTTGATGAGCATTCCTAAACTTTATCAGTATTTATTGCCACCTTTCCCAACATCTTTTTCATGTGTTGCTGGCATCAAATTCTAAAGTTAATGATTATTGGGCAAAAAAAATAAGTTTATCACTTTGAACGTCAAATTTGTTGTCCTTGTAGCATATTCAACTTGTGATGGTGGTTCTTTGGACAACATTTTGTATAGATTATGACTTACAGACCATCTTGAGGCTGTTTTCTGACTGTCTCTTCAGGATGCGCTGTCTTACTTACGTGCCTCCACTTTGACTGTGTCTTCTCAATGTTTTTAATCAATGTTTATTCATATAGCCCTAAATCATGAGTGTCTCAAAGGGCTGCACAGGCCACAACCACATCCTCGGTTCAGATCCCACATCAGGGCAAGGAAAAACTCAACCCAATGGGACAATGAGAAACTTTGGAGAGGACCGAGATGTGGGCGCAATGGACAACGAGTGGATCTAGCATAATATTGTGAGGGTCCAGTCCATAGAGGATCTAACAAAATAGTGAGAGTCCAGTCTCGTTGTCAGCAATGTTGTATTTTTTCGCGCTTCCATATCGAGTCTACTGATATAAATTAGGACTATGTGCTACTTTGTGTTAGAAATGTATTAGAAACAGCGGAGGATGCAAGCGCCTGTATGAGCCAGTCTGCCCCAACAACAAGAGGATAGAGGAAAAAGAAAGAACTTATTGACTACGATGGTGGACTCGTGAATATATCTTCGGGTAAATTTCTACCATGTATGGAGATATACGCTAACGTAGGACTAAGCAAATTCCAAACCACTTGTTTGGAGGGAGTATGAAGGAAGGCAAGATTATTTTATATACATCGCCGCAATTTCATAAGGCTTCTATTTGTGCTGGACACAGCCTTATTCAATGCAAGCTAATACATCTAAACCTTTTTTTGATTGATTTAAACTTGTATTAGTAGATTGCACAGCACAGTACATATTCTGTATAATTGACCACTAAATGGTAACACCCAAATAAGTTTTTCAACTTGTTTAAATCGGGGTCCACGTTAATCAATTCATGATAAACCTATCATACCAAGGTCTGGCTGGCTAAGATGTATGACGGAATATGTGTTTTATGTGATCGGTGTCAACAGTCCCCAGCTCACTTAACATATATATTTTGGCTTTGTCCATCCATGTGCAGTATTTGGACTGGAATTTGTAATAAATTGTTTTTGGTAATTGGCAGAAAGATTCAACCAAATCCTCTAAGGCAGTAGTTCTCAATCTTTTTTCAGTGATGTACCCCCTGTGAACATTTTTTTAATTCAAGTACCCCCTAATCAGAGCAAAGCATTTTTGGTTGAACAAAACTGATAAAGAAGTAAAATACAGCACTATGTCATCAGTTTCTGATTTATTAAATTGTATAACAGTGCAAAATATTGCTCATTTGTTGTAGTTTTTCTTGAACTATTTGGAAAAAAAGATATAAAGATAACTAAAAACCTGTTGAAAAATAAACAAGTGATTCAATTATAAATAAAGATTTCTACACATAGAAGTAATCATCAACTTAAAGTGACCTCTTTGGGGATTGTAATAGAGATCCATCTGGATTCATGGAGTAAATTTTAAACATTTCTTCACAAAAAAATTAATCTTTAACATCAATATTTATGGAACATGTCCACAAAAAATCTTGCTGTCAACACTGAATAACGCATTGTTGCATTTCTTTTCACAGTTTATGAACTTACATTCATATTTTGTTGAAGTATTATTCAGTAAATTTATTTATAAATGCCTTTTGAATTGTTGCTATTTTTAGAAAATTAAAAAAAAATCTTACGTACCCCTTGGCATACTTTCAAGTACCCCCAGGGGTACGCGTACCCCCATTTGAGAACCACTGCTCTAAGCTAGCGGTGTCAAACTCATTTTAGCTCAGGGGTCGCATGGAGGAAAATCTGTGCACACGCGGCCGGACTATTAAAATCATGGCATTAAAAATAAAAAATAAAGACAACTTCAGATTGTTTTCCTTTGCCTTCATCATCAGCCGTTGTCAGTCCACTGCTGGACGAAAGCCTCAGCATGTTTCTGCCATTTGGCGTACTTTTCATGCTGGTTATTAGCCTACACCTTCCACACTGGCTTGGTGCGGGTTGGAAGGGGTATTTTATATCAGATATCCTTCTCCTAGACTAATTGCCTTACTGGGCTGTTGAACTTAGTCCGTCCTGTTTGTTGTCCGTGCCCCATTTACCCAGGGACCCGCTCAGCTTTATAGCGCTGACCGCCCGCCAGTCACAAGAGAAGGTGCAAACGGTTCTTTGTGTGCATTTTATAGACGTTAGTTGGGACTCACTAACCCCAACCACAACCTTCCATTTCATGCCTGGATGTAGTTTAACGTCATACCCAGGACACATCCTTTGTCTTACTTTGGCCAAAAATAGAACAAACCCATTCTGAAAATATTCCAATAAAAATATCGAAAAAAAATACCGGCAGCGGTAAAGTTTAGATCCATGAAGAAAAGAAGAAAGTGAATGAATGTTTATCAATGTGTTTTCTTTTGTATTTTTTTTAATGAATCGAGTAGCGTACATTCACTGTACAAACATACATGTACACATACTGTACTGTACATATATATTCACTGTACAAACATACATATACACGTACTGTACTGTACATATACATTCCCTGTACAAACATACATATACACGTACTGTACTGTACATATATATTCACTGTACAAACATACATATACACGTACTGTACATATACAAGTGTCAGGTTTGGACTAAGGAATGAACCCAGATGCAGAGATGAGATTCTTAATAAAGCTTTTATTTTGAAAACTCTTCGGCTCTCTGCCGATGGCGTACAGAATCGGATAGCGTTATCACATACGGAGACTCGACCTTGCCTCAGTCTGCACAGCTCCTGTGCTTTCTCTCGATCGTCGGTGACAGGATCAAAAGTCATTCGAAGGACAGCCTGGAACTCCGTGAGGGAGCTGCAGACAGCTGAGTGTCGGCCCCATTTGGCGGAAGCCCAGGCCCAGAACAAGGGGAGGCATGGGCTTATATGGAACATGTGTGGCACTTGGCTGCATTGTGGTGCGGGTAGCGCTCTTTCAGGGTGCATATCGGGCACGGACACAGCGTAAAGATAAGATATATCGGTTTATTAAAACTAAAAACAGACTAAGAACAGAAAAGACTTGCACTTGGCACAAAAGGCAAAACTAAGTGCTAGCATGGGATCTAGGAAACACAAACGACTAAGCACGGAAGCTAGCGAGTACAGAAACAGACAGCCGAGTGGTAACTTGTGAAACACAAACCGTATGTACACAAAACTACGAGGAGAGGACGAGTGAACGGAAAAGGCAGTGTTAAATACAGACGTAAACAATTACCAACAGGTGCGCGTCAGGAAACAAGTAGCATGTGGAACTAATGTGAAACTATGGTAACGGAACAAACAAGGAAGTGCACAAACAAACTCAAAATCCAAGTACCATATGATCCGGGTAGCGGATCATGTCAACATGAGGGTAATGGGAAACAGGTGGAAACAATCAAGGGTCAGGGATGATGTCAAACTGGTGACACAAGAGGAAGGGCCCGTGATCTGAAACAAGAGGAATTGCTTTTCAAAATAAAACATGCAAATCACAAGACAAAACTTCCCTCACCGCAGTGTAACAACAAGTACATTAACATACATACACTCGTGCATATAATCACATTTCATCAAACATATATTAACGTTATTACCCTAGGGGAAACTAGGTGACACATGGCACACTGACAAAGCTTAACCCAATGTTACTATAACAATTTACTAGGTTAATATAGCTGGCTTCTCTTTCTTCCCCTACATTTATCTGCCTTCTTTTAAATGATAAATGATAAATGGGTTGTACTTGTATAGTGCTTTTCTACCTTCAAGGTACTCAAAGCGCTTTGACACTACTTCCACATTTACCCATTCACACACACACTGATGGAGGGAGCTGCCATGCAAGGCCCAACCAGCACCCATCAGGAGCAAGGGTGAAGTGTCTTGCTCAGGACACAACGGACGTGACGAGGTTGGTACTAGGTGGGATTTGAACCAGGGACCCTCGGGTTGCGCACGGCCACTCTTCCACTGCGCCACGCCGTCCCTTTGTGTTTCAAGTTATCATTACATATATGTATTGTTGCAGTTGAACAATTGCATTGTTGATAATAGAGGTAAATTATTAATTATTTTACTATTTTTATTGGTATATGTAGTGCTCCATTTGTAGTGTAATAATAATCATTGTCATTTCTGTATCATTATTTATTTCCGTAACGGCTTCCTTGCTATCACTTTTAATATCATATTTTGTGTTACCGTCACATACCGTATTTGCTGATGTTCTATTGTTTTTGTTGTTATTGTTGTGTTTGCTGTTGTTGTTTTTGTCTCTCTGTCTTATCCACCTCTTGTCCCCACAATTTCCCCCTCTGTCTTCCTGTTTTTCCTCTTTCTATCCCCTCCTGCTCCGGCCCGGCTGCACCAAATGATAATATAAATCCATTTAAAAAAGTCAAATAAAAATAAGGCAACAAGAGACGTATCCCGCACTTTTCCTCTGTAAAGTAAATCTGTACAGCCCGATAAGGGCATCTACATCAACTATATGATTTGCCTGTGAAGCTGGACAGGACAAAAAAACAAAAAAACACAAAAAAAACGAATTACGTGGTTATGTCCCGATTCACAGGGTGCATGGTTCACAGCTGCTACATTTGAAGGGATAGCAATCCTTCAATTGATGCTGTCCCTCCCACTCTCAGGTAACTTATACCGAAACCCCTACGAGTACATCATAGCAGGGGTCTCATACACGCGGCCCGCGGACCAATTGCTGCCCGCGACACGTTATTTTGCGTCCTCCACCTTAATATGAAAGTTTAACGTTAGTGCGGCACGCGAGTTTTGTATGAATGGCGCTTGACAGCGTTGTGTTATTTGGGTCCAAAATGGCTCTTTCAACATTCTGGGTTGCCCACCCCTGCATTAGTGGAAAAGCGCCAAATGAGTGAACGCGACAGAGACGTTGTCATGGAGATGAGGGTTTTTTTACGTGCCTGGCTGCAGTCACACCGCGACATATGTCCGTCAGTAATAATATTCCCCGTTAACCGTGCGTCAGCTTAATACAAATATATTCCATAACCCAAAACATTTATTTTTCAAAGCCTGCAGTGAAGAGAAATGTTAGTAATGAGCAAACACAATTCCAGGAAAAGTGGGAGATGCAATATTTCTTTGTTGAGCACAGGGGCACCCCGACGTGTCTTATTTGCACAGGGAAAGTTGCGGTGCACAAGGGATGCAATTGAAACGTCATTATCCAACTGGACATGCTGTGGAGTATTCAAGATTTTCTTAAAGGGGAACATTATCACCAGACATATGTTAGCGTCAATATATACCTTGATGTTGCAAAAAAAAGACCATATATTTTTTTAACCCATTTCCGAACTCTAAATGGGTAAGCTTTGGCGAATTAAACGCCTTTTTATTATTTGCTCTCGGAGCGATGACGTCACAACGTGAAGTCACCTAGGTAGTCACTCCGCCATTTTCTCAAACACATTACAAACATCTAGTCCAGGGGCGCTCACACTTTTTCTGCAGGTGAGCTACTTTTCAATTGACCAAGTCGAGGAGATCTACCTCATTCCTATTTATAATTTATATTTATTTATTTATGAAAGAGACATTTTTGTTAACAAGTTAATGGTGTTTAATGATAATACAAGCATGTTTAACACACATAGATTCCTTTCTTTCATGAAGACAAGAATATAAGTTGGTGTATTTGATTCTGATGACTTGCATTGAGTGGAATCAGACTGTGGTGCTGATAACGTCCGCATTTTCAAATGGAGGGAAAAAAAAAGTCCTCCTTTCTGTCCAATACCACATGAAAGTGGTTGGATTTGGCATCTCATTCGTCTAACTTGCATACTTTTTTTAAACACTTTGTTATGAGAGTAGCATATGTGTGTGGCCCTTTAATGTCTGGCAGCAGGTGAGTGACATCAGTGACTGTGCGGGTGGGCAAGCAAGTGAGAAAGCGGTTGCTGAGGGCGGGGGAGAAATACATTGGCATCAAACTCCGTAGCTTGCTAGCTTGTGTGCGCTAGCTTTCTGAGACTCTTATTTTGTTAGCACAGGCAGGATGAAACAGGTCTTTTATGGTGAAGACAGGAACTGTGCAGTCGGTCTTCAGAGTTTTGACAGTAGGTACGGAGTCTCTAGAAATAAAATGTGTTTCTCTGCGTCCGCCCTGTTAGTGATTTTTTTCTTAAATATGAGCTCGCAGCAGCCAGCGTCATCTCACAAGATCCTCGGGTGCCGAGAATTTCAAATAACTGACGAAAATGAAGTCTTGGTATGATTGATGATTGCTCATTTTTATGTCTATTTTTTAATGCCTGGCTTGAGATTGACTGACACACCCTCCGAGATCGACCAGTCGATCGCGATCGACGTAATGGGCACCCCTGATCTAGTCAAATCAACTCTGTTATTTTCTGTTTTTTTCGACTGTTTTCCGTACCTTGGAGACCTCATGCCTCGTCGGTGTGTTGTCGGAGGGTGTAACAACACGATCAGGGACGGATTCAAGTTGATTTACGTAGAATGTGCATCGATTAGCACGGCATGCTAATCGATGCTAACATGCTATTAAGGCTAGCTGTATGTACATTTGTAGCTATATTTGCATTCAGCCTTTTTCTCCACCTACATTTAATGCCAAACAAACACTTACCAATCGACTGATTTAAGTTGCTCCAGTGTTAAGAGAGGCGAAAGTCCTTCGTTTGGTCCGCACATTTTACCGCCGATGCTACGACAGACATGGCACAGAGATGAATGGATACTCGGCGACACTCAAAGCAGATGCATTTCCAACGATAAAGTCAACAAAATCACAAAGGTGAGTTTTGTTGAAGTTATTGACTTATGTGCTAATCAGACATATTTGGTCGCGGCATGACTGCCAGCTAATCGATCGTTTGGTCTGCACATTTGACCGGCGATGCTAAGGCAGACATGGCCGAATAGCATCAATAGCTATTGGCTCAATGGCTTCAGTTTCTTCTTCAATTTCGTTTTCGCTATCTGCCTCCATCCTCCAACCATCCATTTCAATACATGCGTTATCTGTTTAAGCCGCTGAAATCCAAGTCTGAATCCAAGCTAATGTCGCTATATCTTGCTGTGCTCTCCGCCTGGATAGCATGTATATCACTGGATGACGTCACAGGAAAATGGACGATGGATTTAAAGATAGCGAAAATCAGGCACTTTAGAGCCTTTTTTCGGGATATTCCATGATGGGTAAAACTTTGAAAAAAAAACCCACTGGGAACTGATTTTTATTGGTTTCAACCCTTCTGAAATTGTGATAATGTTCCCCTTTAAGAAATCTTTTCTTGCGGCCCAGCCTCACCCAGACTCTGCATCCAGTGGCCCCCAGGTAAATTGAGTTTGAGACCCCTGCATTATAGTGTATTCAAACAAGCCACTTGTCAGCACTTGAAGTTACTCTGGTGGAACTGTGTGAATAGTAAGGTACTTGCGGGGTGACTCAGACCATCTGCTCTTGGGAGTCTCAAGCCAAGCGATGGGGAGATAAAGAGAGAGAGAGAAAGAGAGAGAGAGAGAGAGAAAGAACACCAGTAAAAAACAATACCATGGGATAAAACACAGCGAAGGACCTCCAGGTCTGTATTCACAGCAGCCTCCTGTAGTCCACCTATTTGTCCCCTCCTGAGTGACGGGATGGCTCTTTATGACACCTGAAGCCATACTTGCACAGGCCCCTCCAGGCATATAATAGTCCATTACCTCCCGTCTCAGACAAAAACACACATTTAAACTCCAATTACGCCCCCTGCTTCCTCTTCCTCATGCATCTCATCTGCCCGTCTCATTGTCTTCTGTTCGGCAACGCTTACCTGGGACGTCTCCTTCAAACCCTCCACTCTCTTCCTCTCCCAGGTGAAGATGTGACGATTACAAAAGGCATTAATTGTACTAACCTTACTTGCATTCATGTCAAGACTAGCTCATTAAATATGCGAGGCTTAAAGTGGTGGGACAGCAGGAGTCTGTTGTCATGGCGTCCTGGGCGGCATTTTGTCTTTCTTAAAGAAAAATGCATTATTTTAGGCCAGGGGTCTGCAATGCCAAATGTTGAAGGAGCCATATTGGAACGTATAAACGGACTACAATCATTTTCAAATCATTATCAACCCATATTCAGTTGAATATGCTACAAAGACAACATATTTGATGTTCAAACTTATAAATAATTTTTTTTCGAATAATCATCCATCCATTTTCTACCGCTTATTCCCTTTGTGGTCGCGGGGGGCACTGGTGCCTATCTCAGCTACAATCGGGCGGAAGGCGGGGTACACCCTGGACAAGACGCCACCTCATCGCAGGCAGATTGTGGCATTCTCTCACTTCATTTCTGTTAGTTTTTCGTGTTTTTGTATTTACTTCCTGTTCAGTGCTCTTATTTTGTGGTATTTCCTGTTTTATTCACAAAGCACTGTTGTTTTTCTCTTTTCGTTGATTGGCAGCGGTTCACACTTGCTGTCAATCAAACTAGTACCTATTTATGTTTCACTCGAGCACTCCTCAGTGCTCGAAGATAATCTATGTTGAGGACGTTTATCTGCATGATTGCTTTATGTTTGCTTTTGTTATTTTCTTATGAGTATTAAAAATTCTTACCTTCACTCAAATCTCCTGGATTCTTGAGTGATGCGGTTTCCCAACACAGATAATCATTAACTTTAAAATTTGATGCCAGCAACACGTGACAAAGAAGTTGGGAAAGGTGGCACTAAATACTGATAAAGTTGAGCAATGCTCATTAAACACTTATTTGGAACATCCCACAGGTGTGCAGGCTAATTGGGAACAGGTGGGTGCCATGATTGGATTTAAAACAGCTTCCCCAAAAAATGCTCAGTCTTTCACAAGAAAGGATGGGACGAGGTACACCCCTTTGTCCACAACTGTGTGAGCAAATAGTCAAACAGTTTAAGAACAACGCTTCTCAAAGTGCAATTGCAAGAAATTTAGGGATTTCAACATCTACGGTCCATAATTGTTGCGTCTTCGGGAGCGCATGGCTGCGATGGTTGGGTTCCTCAGCAACGAAGCAAGCAGGAGTAGCGTGGAGGTAAGATTAAGTCTTTTAATAAACATAAAGCAGAATCTAAAATTCAAACTGAGGACGCTAACAAGCGTGGAGCTAAACAAAACCAAAATGTCACCAAGGGTGAAAAACGAGGAAGGCTAGACTGTACAAATAACACTAGATGCGAGGAGAGAAAACAGGAGAAACGCAAATGTTGCCTATAGCAAACATTGAACCAGCAACTATTGCTGGGTGCCAGGAAACTATAAAGAGACATGATTAAGAGATGATTAGAGGGAACACTAATTGCAAAACTAAGACTGGTGAGGAAAATCAGTGCCCATGGTAACCGACAGTAAACAGGGAAAGAGGGTGCAACCAGGAAACAGACTAACACAGAAAAACTACCAAACATAAATCATGCCATGACCCGGGTAACGGATCATGACAATAATATAATCAAAAGGTTTAGAGAATCTGGAGAAATCACTCCACGTAAGCGGCATGGCAAGAAACCAACATTGAATGACAGCACTGTATCAAAAACCAACATCAACTTCTAAAGGATATCACCACATGGGCTCAGGAAGACTTGAGAAAAACCACTGTCACTAAATACAGTTTGTCGTTACATCTCGAAGAGCAAGTTAAAGCTCTACTATGCAGAGCGAAAGCGAAAACAACATCCAGAAACGCCGCCGGCTTCTCTGGGCCCTAGATCATCTAAGATGGACTGATGCAGTGGAAAAGTGTTCTGTGGTCTGACGAGTCCACATTTCAAATTGTTTTTTGGAAATATTCGACATCGGGTCATCCGGACCAAAGGGGACGCGAACCATCCAGACTGTTATCGACGCAAAGTTCAAAAGCCAGCATCTGTGATGGTATGGGGGTGCATTAGTGCCCAAGGCATGGGTAACTTACACATCTTTGAATGCACCATCAATGCTGAAAGGTACATATAGGTTTTGGAACAACATATGCTGCCATCCAAGCACCGTCTTTTCATGGACGCCCCTGCTTATTTCAGCAAGACAATGCCAAGCTACGTTCAGCACGTGTTACAACAGCATGGCTTCATAAAAAAAGAGTGTGGGTACTTTCCTGGCCCGCCTGCAGTCCAGACCTGTATCCCATCGAAAATGTGTGGCGCATTATGAAGCGTAAAATACGACAGCGGAGACCCCGGACTGTTAAACGACTGAAGCTCTACATAAAACAAGAATTAGAAAGAATTCCACTTTCAAAGCTTCAACAATTAGTTTCCACAGTTCCCAAACATTTATTGAGTGTTGTTAAAAAAAAAGGTGATGTAACACAGTGGTGAACATGTCCTTTCCCAACTACTTTGGCACGTGTTGCAGCCAAGAAATTCTAAGTGAATTATTATTTGCAAAAAAAAAATTAAAATATTATGAGTTTGGACATCAAATATGTTGTCTTTGTAGTGCATTAAATTGAATATGGGTTGAAAAGGATTTGCAAATCATTGTATTCTGTTTATATTTACTTCTAGCACAAATCCCCAACTCATATGGAAACGGGGTTTGTACATCCATATATATATATATATATATATATATATATATATATATATATATATATATATATATATATATATATATATATATATATATATATATATATATATATATATGAAGTGCTGGCTGTCCGGAGTCGGGACCCGGGGGTGGACCGCTTGATTGTGCATCGGTTGGGGACATCTCTGCGCACCTGACTCGTCTCCGCTCGGGATAGTCTCCTGCTGGCCCCATCTACTCAGTGGCCTAGTGGTTAGAGTGTCCGCCCTGAGATCGGTAGGTCGTGAGTTCAAATCCCGGCCGAGTCATACCAAAGACTATAAAAATGGGACCCGTTACCTCACCATAAATGATTCTTGGGCGCGGCACCGCTGCCGCCCACCGCTCCCCTCACCTCCCAGGGGGTGATCAAGGGTGATGGGCCAAATGCAGAGAATAATTTCGCCACATCTAGTATGTTTGTGACAATCATTGGTACTTTAACTTTTTTTAACTTTAACATGGACTGGACTCTCACTATTATGTTAGATTCACTATGGACCGGACTTTCACAATATTATGTTAGACCCACTGGACGTGCATTGCATCCGGTCTCCCTTAGATGGGGGGGGGGGGGGGGGGGAATTACGGTCAACCACATCTGCGGTCCTCTCCAAGGTTTCTCATAGTCATTCACATGTGGGCTCTGAACCGAGGATGTCGTTGTGGCTTGTGCAGCCCTTTGAGACACTTGTGATTTGGGGCTATATAAATAAACATTGATTGATTGAGATTAGCTATAAATAATAACAATAATAATAATTAGCTTTTTAGCTTTATTGTCTCAGAGGAGAAACTTGTCTAGGACATCAAAACACAGCGTTTTACATTAATACATACATACATACTAGGGTTGCACGGTATTAATAAAGTCCCGCGATACTAATGAATACAGTCTCTGAAACGTACCGGTGCCTCACCCACCCGCGCCCGCATCGAAGTCACGTCGTGTTATTGCTGGTTTTACGAGCAGATGAGCATGTTCAGCAGCGCACAATCACAGAATTGATTAATTTATACTTTTATTAGTAGATTGCACAGTTCAGTACATATTCCGTACAATTGACCACTAAATGGTAACACCAGAATAAATTTTTCAACTTGTTTAATTCAGGGTCCACGTTAATCAATTCATGGTAGAAAAGGGAGAGCGGACGCATTTTGGCTTAAAAACTAACGGTAAAGGTGAAGTTATAACACTGAAACGCCCTCAGGTAGAGGTGCTCTAAGACATGGCTAGCTAGTTGGCGGCGAACGTCCAGCCGACGTCAGCAGTGTTTCAACGGCTTCTAAATCATTAATCCTGGTCTCCATGGCTACAAATAAAGTACATTTCTTACAAGTATCATCCCTGCAGGATGAGAAATAGCTAAACTACACACCGTAGCTCACCAACGTCAAAATGTAAACAAACGCCATTGGTGGATCTACACCGAAAATCCAAGTACAGGCACGTATCTAGTCGATACTACTATGGTTACGTCGATATTTTTATGGCATCACAACATCTTCTTTCGTTTTTTTTAAATGTATGTTGTGTTTATAAAGTCAGGAAATATGTCCCTGGATACATGAAGACTTTGAATATGACCAATGTATGATCCTGTAACGACTTAGTATCGGATTGATACCCATATTTGTGGTATCATCCAAAACCAATGTAAAGCATCAAACAGAAGAATAAGTGATTTTTACATTTTAACACCTGTCACCATCTAACGGCAGTGCACGCTTAAACGCATGTCGGTAAGCAAGAGAAAAAGGACGTTAAACCGAGCACTTGGCTCTGTCACGCCAAATTTCTTCTCCCTAAAAAAACTTTCCTTCCCATAATACAGACATTTTTTTTAACACTATATTATAAAAATATAACGTTGTATTATAAAAATAAAGACGTTTTGTTAACGTTATATTATAAAAAAAAATTTAAAAATTAAAAAAACAATTTACAAACACAAGCTATGGGATGACTTAAGAGGAAACTTGAGGAAACGTAACCCCGGAAGTAAATGCGTCATCCCATAGCTTGTGTTTGTAAATAGTTTTTTTAATGTTATTTTTATAATATAGCGTTAACAAAACGTCCGCATTTTTATAATATAGTGTTATATTTTTACAATATAGTGTTAATAAAACGTCTGTATTAATCATGACCCTGGAAGTAATTGGGGGGGAAGGTTTTTGTTTGGGGGAAGAAATTTGGCATGACAGCTCCGTTTACTCAGAGGGTAAATCTCTGCAGTAAAGTCCGTGTAGTTCGTCCGCCTAGATTATCAAGCCAAACGACTCTAGTGCGCATGCACCTGACTTCGTGTTGCCTAAAATGCATCAATAAATGACGGGTTTTTGGTACTTAAAAAATTAGACGGTATTAGTAACCGTCTGGAATTTTATCATGAATTATCATTATACCTTTCACCATCAAATCCCTAGTCCGTTAAAGACCTACTGAAACCCACTACTACCGACCACGTAGTCTGATAGTTTATATATCAATGATGAAATATTAACATTTCAACACATGCCAACACGGCCGGTTTAGTTCACTAAATTACAATTTTAAATTTCCCGCGGAGTTTCTTGTTGAAAACGTCGCGGAATGATGACATGTGTTTGTGACGTTTCGGGCTGGAGGGGCGATATTAGCTAAGCACCAGTTACGGCTAAAAGTCATCTCTTTTCATCGTGCAATTACACAGTAATTTGGACATCTGTGTTGCTGAATCTTTTGCAATTTGTTCAATTAATAATGGAGACTATAAAGAACAATGCTGTTGGTGGAAAGCGGTGGATTGCAGCTGCCTTTAGCACCGAAACACAGCCAGTGTTTCTTTGTTTGTTGTGAAGCTTTAACACAGAGCGGTCAAGCGATCATGTTTCTCTACGTCAACCAGCATGTTTTTGGATGAGAAAATTGTGATATATATCTTACCGGAGACATCAGTGGATTATTCGTCCTCCTGCAGTAGCTGTCAAAAAAGGCAGCTGTGAGCTTGGCTCCTCGGCTTCTCTCTGAGACACTGGCGCGTTCACCGCAGCCATCCGACCTCGAGGTATGTCTTTACAATCTCACTAAAACACTATTAAAACAATAAGCAGATAAAGGGATCTTCCAGAATTATCCTAGTAAATGTGTCTAATTATTATTTTTTTCCTAGTTGTCAATATCAATATCCTCAGCCACGAATCTTGCATCCTCGCTCAAATTAATGGGGAAATTGTCGTTTTCTCGGTAGAAATAGCTCTTTTTGTTGGAGGCTCCCATTAAAAACAATGTGAGGATGTGAGGAGCCCTCACACGGCAATATCGCGAAATGATCAAGTATGACACATAAAATGGACCTGCTAGCCCCGTTTAAATAAGAAAATCCCATTTCATTAGGCCTTTAACAATTTCAAAAGTTAAGGGCGGTCATGGCATGTTCTTACCGCAGACGTTGGTCAATTTTTTGGGCATTAAGCTAAATGACGAGGGCCGTCGCAGCTTTCTCCGATGTTGGCGTGGTTAAATTCGAGCCCTGTATGTGTTACATATGACCTGGACCACAAGGAAGTGTTATAAATGTCGATTAAAATAGGTCCCCTCTAAGTTTTAATATACTGAAGTACTTTTTGAGGACCACTGTTTTTATTAGCACAATTGAAATGAATGTGACACATAGTGCTATTTTTGTGTGACTGGTGGGAAAAAGAGAGCTCTTGACGGTGGCCATGTCTACCTTTCTCCTGAGCTTGCACTACATCTTACCAGACCTTTGGTTACAAAAGATTCCTCCAGAACTCATATATGTGTAATGAAAATGGTTAACACCTTGGGAGGTTTTGAGAAAAACATATTATTTTTCCTCATCGTCTCCTTTGAGTCCTCTCCACTTGGGTAACTTTATTTGATTATTATAAGAACCTCTCAAATATGCATCAGTTTGTTTTGAGTCAAGTCCCTGAATCAAGTCTGCACATGCACAGTAACATAGAGTAATCCATTGTGTGCAAAAGGAGGGTGGAACTATTAAAGCTAACATTTGTATGTATTTTTAAGCGCACAAATTAAGACAAAAAAATACTTACCGTATTTCTTTGAATTGCCGCAGGGCATATAGTATGCGCCTGCCTTGAATTACTGCCGGGTCAAACTCGCATCGCAAAATAATTAGCGCATGCTTAGTATTACCACCTGGTCAAAGTCACCAGCCTTGGCGTCACTATAGAAACGATTTTAAACTAGACAAACAAGTCAATGGCGTTTTAAAATCGTGTTTTTATCACCTTCGTCTTTTAGTAAAGGTTAAACCGTTTTTATCTTTTAACCTTTTTGAACAAGTCGTGCATGCTTTTATTTCAAGTCGCCTGGACTACTGCAATGCACTTTATGCTGGCATTAGCCAAAAAGCTCTCTCCCGGTTGCAGTTAGTCCAGAACGCGGCAGCACGACTTTTAACAGGGGCCAGGAAACGCCAGCAAATAACCCCAATTCTTCAGAGTTTGCACTGGCTCCCTGTTCATTTTAGAATTGATTTTAAAACATTGCTGTTTGTTTTTAAATCTTCACATGGACTGGCACCTCAATATATCTCGGACCTCATCCAAATTTACATTCCTGCGCGCGCTCTGAGGTCCGAAAGCCAGCTCCAGCTCGTGGTGCCCAAGATCAGACTTAAAACCAGGGGAGACAGGGCCTTCTCTGTGGTCGGCCCTAAGCTCTGGAACACTCTGCCGCTCCATTTTCGAACTGCTTCCACAGTGGACTCTTTTAAGTCTCGTCTTAAGACCCACTTTTATTCTTTGGCTTTTAACACTACGTGAGTTGTGTGGTCCTCTGTTGTCCTCTGTGTTTTTTATACACTTTTATTTTTATTTTACTGTTTTAATTGATTTTACCCTTTAAAATAGTTTTTAATCATATTTGTTTTTATATTGTTTTTATTGGTTTTATTTTTATTCATTTTTTGTTTTATTCAGTCATTGGTGGAGCATAATATTGTTTTTAACATGGCTGTGCAGCACTTTGGAAACGTTATTGTTGTTTAAATGTGCTATATAAATAAAGTGGATTGGATTGGTCGAACTCGTGACCTCACGAGTGACACTTCTCCTGTCATCATTTTCAAAATGGATGAGGCTGATTTCAATACCGGTAATTTGAAATCGCATAAAGGGAAGAAGATTAAGAGCTATTCAATAGGATTTAAGGTCCAAGCCTACATCACACTCAATTTTTTTACTGCTTGCCTTTGGTAAGTGCCGGAGTGAGAAGAGGTTTTGAAATAATTAGCGCATGCTTACTTTTACCGCATGCCTTTGGTAAGCGCAGGAGTGAGAATAGGTTTTAATTTAATTAACGCCCCGGCGGCAATTCAAGGAAATACGGTATTTCAAAAATAAAAATAAAAATTCTAATATTTTTTAATGAGATGTTTTATAAGACAACTGCATGCATTTGCTTAATGGTAAGTCCAGCCCTGGTGGTAAATCGGTGCCATTTTCTGCCATTTGTGTGTCCTGCCACTAACGATAACCGACTTTTCTGAGCGCAACACCTGCACCTGTTTGCTCTCTGAATTTAAGTGTAACCCTTAAAAAAAATACACCAGCTCACCTTTTCATATTTCCTCTGGAGACACCTCCTCTAATTTCACTGGCTTCAGCCATTCTTGCACTGTTGCAGACTGATTGCACACTGCAACAATAAATCTCTTTCTCATATTGCTGTGACCAGAAAAATTGGCGGGAGATGGGGGGAATGTATCAGGTGATCAGTTTCAATGTATCACGGAGGGGCGTCTTTGGCGAAGTAAACAGAAACCAGATCTATCATGAAATATGTGCGAGCGAAGGAAGCCCCTCGCTTTCATTCAGCAGCGGCCCGGCCCAATTTCACAGGCCGCATTGTGGGCGACTGGGAAGAAATCAGAGGGAAAAATGTGAAATTGCCTGCTTAGATTGCAGTTGTAGTTGTATTTGTTTCCTCTTTTTGTCGTTTGACAGTGTTGAGCACATGTCCAGTCCGCACCACACTGATGATGACACTTTAGTGAGGGTGCTGCCTTCAGGTTCTCACCCTTCCTTTTCTTACATTTCAGGTCTTGGTCTAATCTTATCATACAGTACCTCACTCAAGGGAGAACATCCCTGACATTTTTGCAAATGTTTTATTCTATCTTATTACGGAACAACGCTGAATAAAATACACTTTGATACAATGTAAAGGAGTAAATGTACAGCTTGTATAAATCATGTATTGTGACCATTACAGGACTAATTACTTTAAAAAGTTTTTTTTTTTTAAATGCAACAATGCCAGCTGGTGTGGCTGTGCAACAGTACATTGTTTAAAGGGGAACATTATCACCAGACCTATGTAAGCGTTATAGGTGCGCGGTTTGCGGTCTCATGCGCGGAGTCCGCGGGTGAACCGCGGGTCGGGCGGTTGACATGACGAAAAAATAGATTTTGATTAGATTCGGGCGGGTGGCGGTTAAACCATCCGGAGAAATTTGATATACTTAATTCTGGGATCGTATCCTTTGCCATTCAAAGAGTCATTTAAGACCCGTGTCATAAAGCGAAGAAGTCAATAGGAGACGCTATTATTCTCTTGAATGACTACCAGCAGTCACCCAGATAATAACTTTTAGTGCGTGCTATGAAGCCATTGACTTTGTCGCCTACTACAACTTGTACGATCTGCTTGTCAGTCCAGCATCATGTTCTGTATGGCTTCCGCAGCAACACGCACACGACTGCAAGGCATACTGGGTGACACAGAGTACACTAATAGTTGTGATATAAACAATTTTAACACTCTTAGTAATATGCGGCACGCTTTGAAGCCACACCAATTAAGAACAACAAACACATTTGGGAGAACATCCTCACAGTAACACAACATAAACGCAACACAACAAATACCCATATTCCTTTGTTTTCATGACACTTCCTGACTATTTTATACACCCCAAACCCCGCCACCTCCCCCCGCCCCCGTGCGTCGGTAAGGTGGGCGGGGTTGGGGGCGCGGGGGTGTAAAATATATTCAGGAAGTGTCATGAATACAAAGGATTATGGGTATTAGTTGTGTTGGTTTATGTGGTGTTACTGTGAGGATGTCCTCCCGAAATGTGTTTGTCGATCTTATATTGTGTGGCTCCATAGCGTGGCGCATATTACTAAGTGTTAAAGTTGTTTATATCACAACCATCAGTGTACTCTGTATCAACCAGTATGCCTTTCAATCTCATACGTGAGATTGCGGAAGCTGCACACATGTTGGTGGATCAACAATCGGTTCGTATATGTTGTTGAAGGTGTCAAAGGCAATGGATTCACAGCACGCCCACATTCTTGTCATCAGTATGAACGCTATTGAATAGTCGCGAGAACGTTAGCGGCTCCAATTGACTACATTACTCTGTGAAACAGTTTTAAATATCTCTGTGAGTGGTAAAGGTGTGCCAACCTCTGATGTAATTCAGCGGGCGGGTACGGTCACGATTAAAAGTTGGTTCGGGTGCATGGCGGGTGGATGACGATTTTGGTGAGGCGGATGCGGATGATATAATTGCCTATCCGCGCATCTCTAGGAAGCGTCAAAATATACCTTGATGTTGCAGAAAAAAGACCGTATGTTTTTTAACCGATTTCCGAACTCTAAAAGGGTGAATTTGGCGATTTAAACACCCTTCAATTGATAGCCTGTCGGAGCGACGACCTTTCACCCGTGACATCACAACATGAAGCGATCCGCCATTTTCTCAAACACTTAACACACACCAAGTCAAATCAGCTCTGTTATTTTCCGTTTTTTCGACCGTTTTCCCGTACCTTGGAGACATCATGCCTCGTCGGTGTGTTGTCGGAGGGTGTAACAACACGATCAGGGACGGTTTCAAGTTGCAACAGTGGCCAAAAGATGCGAAAGTCCCTCGTTTGTTCCGCACACTTTAACGACGACAGCTTTGCCACGACAGAGATGGCAAGAATGTGTGGATATCCTGCGACACTCAAGCAGATGCATTTCCAACGATAAAGTCAACGAAATCTGCAATATTGGAAAATAGACCACAACTGAATCTGCCGGAGTGCGAGCTATTCAGGGACGACGGCAGTCTCTTCCTGCAGACGAGCGTGGTAAACCCCCTGGATATGTTGGCTAAGACGTGATTTATGCCACTTCTTTTTCTGTCTCATTTTGTCCACCAAACTTATAAGGTTGTGTATGAATGCACAAAGGTGAGTTTTGTTGATGTTATCGACTTATGTGGAGTGTGCTAATCAGACATATTTGGTCATGGCATGACTGCAAGCTAATCGATGCTAACATGCTATTTAGGCTAGCTGTATGTACATATTGCATCATTATGCCTCATATGTAGCTATATTTGCACCCAGCCTTTCCCTCCACCCACATTTAATGCCAAACAAACACATACCAATCGTTGGTTAAAAAGCGATCGCCGAATTCGTCCTCGCTTCCTCCCGTGCCGCTCTGTCGTGATATGGCTCAATAGCTTCAGTTTCTTCTTCAATTTTGTTTTCGCTACCTGCTTCCATACTCCAACCATCCGTTTCAATACATGCGTAATCTGTTGAATCGCTTACGGCGCTGAAATCTGAGTCTGAATCCGAGCTAATACCGCTATACCTTTCTGTGCTATCCGCCATGTTTGTTTCCGTGTGGTCACGCTGTGACGTCACAGGATAATGGACAGGTAGATATAACGACGGTTAAAATCAGGCACTTTGAAGTGATGGGTAAAATTTTGAGAAAAACTTCGAAAAATAAAATAAGCCACTGGGAACTCATTTTTATTGGTTTTAATTCTTCAGAAATTGTGATAAAGTTCCCCTTTAATCCTCACTTCCCGGCACCTTAAGAGCTATGCTGAACAATGAGTTTAGCTCATTGGCTAGCATGGCTGCACTGAACTCTCATTCGGCGGGGATTTGTCTTCTAAATGTAATTTGTTACCGGTAAAAGTACTTTTTTTGAAAAAACTTCAAATATCTGGCGTATGCAATTGAGAGACGTTTCATGAGCATTCTTGCTAACCCTCTCGATTTTCCCGGGAAACCCCCGAATTTCAGTGCCCCTCCCGAAAATCTCCCGGGGCATCCATTCTCCTGAATTTCTCCCGATTTCCACCCGGACAACAATATTGGGGGCATGCCTTAAAGCAGGGGTGTCAAACTCAAATACAGAGTGGGTCAAAATTTCAAACGGAACAAAGCCGCGGGCCAAGGTTGAACAAATTAACCTTTTAAGAGGGATCCAAACAAGTTTTGCATTGAATATTGAACAAGCAATGCTTATATAACTTTATAGTGACATGCAAAGTCGAGTTTCAAATGATCCATCCATCCATTTTCTACCGCTTGTCCCTTCTGGGGGTCGCTGGAGCCAACCTCAGCTGCATTCGGGCAGAAGGCGGGGTACTCCCTGGACAAGTCGCCACCTCATCACAGGGCCAACACAGATAGACAGACAACATTCACACTCACATTGACACACTAGGGCCAATTTAGTGTTGCTAATCAACCTATCAATAATAATTGAAAAATATCAATGGCATATCAAATAAAATTTAAATAAAAATTGGGGGGCCGGGTTTGGTGGTAGCGGGGGTGTATATTGTGGCGTCCAGGAAGAGTTAGTACTGCAAGGGGTTCTGGGTATTACGTGTGTTACGGTGCGGATGTTCTCCCGAAACGTGTTTGTCATTCTTGTTTGGTGTGGCTTCACAGTGTGGCGCATATTTGTAACAGTGTTAAAGTCGTTTATACGGCCACCCTCAGTGTGACCTGTATGGCTGTTGACCAAGTATGAATTGCATTCATTCGTGTGTTAAAGCCGCAGAAATCATGTGACTGGGCCGGCACGTTGTTTGTATGGCGGAAAAGCGGACGTGACATGTTGTAGAGGACGCTAAAGGTAGTGCTTTCGAGGCACGCCCCCAATATTGTTGTCCGGGTGGAAATTGGGAGAAATTCGGAAGAATTGTTGCCCCGGGAGATTTTCTGGAGGGGCACTGAAATTCGGGAGTCTCTTGGGTAAATCGTGAGGGTTGGCAAATGCATTGTTACAGCGGCACCGCTCCTGTATAATACCGGCGGGCCAGCTCTAATCTTAATTTGATATTACCTCAAGGGCCAAATGAAATTACACGGCGGGACAAATTTGAAGGCAGACGGACTACTCGGGACATGGCATGTAGGTAAAAACATGATTTAATTTGAACTAAAAAAGTTACAAACAAAACTTGGCTAAGGAACAAAACTAACACAAACAGACTATGAACATAAAACAAACAACACTTACTATGGTTTGACAAGAGCAGCATGGACTTTGGCATGAAAAAAACTTGCATGGACAGAGCATGAAAAGAACACAATGACGACAGGGCGACTGACTGGCAAAGACGAGCTTAAATACTGCCTCTGATTAGTGCCCGGGAAGCAGATGAGCGGGTGAGCACTAATCAGAGACAGGTGAACACAATGAGTAACCACGGCGACAAAACAAGGGAGTGAAAAAAAACAGGAACTTAAAGAGTCCAAAGGTCAACAGAACATAGCCAAATGAGACATGATCAAAAGACATGACAATTTTTGATTGTTAGACCAGCAGAGAAGGCCTTCATGGCCCTGACGACACACCGCTGGTATTTCGATAAATCATTTTCCTGTCTTCCCATTATCATATTCAACTAACTAGAAGCAAAAACATAAAATTATACAAAAATCAGGACATTTCAGGTCAAAAGTATGAGTGTTGGTATTAACATTACCAGCCCATTTATTGGATCGATACTAAAATTCTCAGTATCCCCCATTCCTATGTCGGGGTTCGAGAGTGAAAAAACAAGCGATTTGTGCTTAAAATTCCACAGTTTGTAAAAAGGCATAACCTTTTACTCGTAAACTGAACTCCAAACCATGTTGAGAGTTTGTAGTTGAGTTGAATGAAAATACTTTATGCAACAGTTTGCGTATTGTTTTACATTTCATGGCTGGTTTTCCCTGTTCAATCTGTCCTGTTGTTTAACTTTCAGCCACTCCCAGCATGTTAAAAATGTTCTTTCACATGACTCATTTGACCAAATCCTCCCTACTTACCTGTTTCGCCTGTCATGTTGGACCTCTTTTTTCTTTGTCCATCTACAAAAGTAGCACACCCTTTGAGCTTTTCATAGAATGTTCCCTGTTAACCTAGTTTTTACCCTTCCTTTCCCTGCATGGGTCTTAAATCCCATGATTATTTTCTTTTTCTAAACTGATAACAAAATATGTCACCCGGCAGGTCAACTCAAACAAGCGTGTTTTTCTGCCTGGAAGTCTATTAGTCTTCTCATTCATCAAGGTCATTGTATTCTCAGGGCCTTCAATCGATCAGAACTGGACTGTTTGGTTTGTCTTGGAAGACCTTTTGGCTCTCTCATCCAAGTAGGCTGCGAGGATGTCGTTGTGGCTTGTGCAGCCCTTTGAGACACTTGTGATATAGGGCTATATAATTAAACATTGATCGATTGATTGATCAGTTCATGCTCATAGACTTAGATTGGTCGGATCTAGTCTTAGTCTTAGATTGGTCAGAGCTAGTCGGACTAGATCCAAACAGTCCAGTTTAGTCCTAAACCTAGCAAACAAGTAATGTAATACTGTACCTGGGAAGACACAATGAGATAAAAACTACAATTGTTAGGGAAATTTGCTCATCATCCTGGTCCTTATGTGAGACTACAACACATATTGGGGACGGCATGGCAAATTTGGGAGAGTGGCTGTGCCAGCAACCTGAGAGTTCCTGGTTCGATACCCACCTTCTACCATCCTAGTCACGTCCGTTGTGTCCTTGAGCAAGACACTTCACCCTTGCTCCTGATGGGTCTTGGTTAGGGCCTTGCATGGCAACTCCCGCCATCAGTGTGTGAATGTGTGTGTGAATGGGTGAATGTAGCGCTTTGAGTTCCTTAAAAAAAAAAGTAGGAAAGTGCCATACAAGTATAACACATTTACCAAATTGTCTTTCACTTTTCTGGGCATTCTAAATAGTAAAAAAAACTGTTTGCAAGAGGCAGTTAACACTGCAGGTAATTGGGATTCATCTTCTCTGCCCACAAAACACTCTAAAAAAACATCCAAAAACCTTCAGAAACCTCCAATATTTTTGTTGTAACCATTTATGACAACATGGAATATTCTAATCATTTTGGTCTTTTTAAGCATTACTGTATTTCTTTGAGTGCTTCACGGTGGCAGAGGCGTTAGTGTGTCTGCCTCACAATACAAAGATCCTGAGTAGTCAAGGTTCAAAAAAAGTCTTCGGGCTATAGAGCGTTTTCCATTCGGGCTCCAGTACTCTGGAATTCCCTCCCGGTAACAGTTCGAGATGCTACCTCAGTAGAAACATTTAAGTCTCACCTTAATACTCATTTGTATACTCTAGCCTTTAAATAGACCCATTTTTAGACCATTTGATCTGCCGCTTCTTTTCTTTTTCTCCTCTGTCCCCTCCTCCCTTGCGGAGAGGGTCCGGTCCGATGACCATGGATGAAGTACTGGCTGTCCAGAGTCGGGACCCAGGATGTACCGCTCGACTAAATACTTTTTTGCCCCACTGTATATTTAAATTCCGACATACATACATGCAAACCTTTTTCAAATTGAATTGTACACTAGCTGAACTAAAATGTCTGCTTGTCACTTTGACTTCTGGGTCCGAAGTAAGTTTTCCATCAGTTTGTTGGTACACAATTCTATTAATCAAATTAAAGGGCAATTTTGTTAAAAAGCAAAACAAAAAAACAACAACAACAAAAAAACAGTCCCTCCAGGATTATGCAGGGATTTTTGTGAATGTTGGTGCTTAAAATGCCTATTTTAACTGCATTATTTTCTAAAAATCTTCTGAAAATAGTGGCGATTAGGGCAAAGTTTCAATACTGCGCATAGTTTGCGTGATTTGATTGAGTTCCTGTGAATTGGCGCGATCACAATATTACAAAATCCTGGAGAGATTGGCTGGTATCATGAAGTGGCCCCCCGAGGGCTTCATAATTAAAATAGGTTATACACTCTTGGCCTACTGGTTCTGGTGGCTTGTTTTGAATTTCAGGTTCAATGCTATGTTTTTTAGTGTTGTACGGTGTACTGGTATTAGTTGTAGTACCGCGATACTAATGAATCATATGCCGTACTATACCGCCTCTGAAAAGTACCGGTCCGCCGCCACCCCTATTTCATTTAAAGGGGAACATTATCATCAGACCTATGTAAGCGTCAATATATACCTTGATGTTGCAGAAAAAAGACCATATGTTTTTTTAACTGATTTCTGAACTCTAAAAGGGTGAATTTGGCGATTTAAAGGCCTTTTCAATTGTCCGCTGTCGGAGCGATGACATCACAACGTTAAACAATCTGCCTTTTTCTCAAACACATTACACACACCAAGTCAAGTCAGCTCTGTTATTTTCCGTTTTTTTTTACTGTTTTCTGTACCTTGGAGACATCATGCCTCGTCGGTGTGTTGTCGGAGGGTGTAACAACACGATCAGGGACGGATTCAAGTTGCACCAGTGGCCAAAAGATGCGAAAGTCCGTCGTTTGTTCTGCACACTGTACCGACGACGCAGCTATGCTACGACGAAGATGTCAGAGATGGCAAGAATGTGTGGATATCCTGCAACACTCAAAGCATATGCATTTCCAACAATAAAGTCAACGAAATCCCAAAGGTGATTTTTGTTCATGTTATTGACTTATGTAGAGTGTGCTAATCAGACATATTTGGTCACGGCATGACTGCAAGCTAATCGATGCTAACATGCTATTTAGGCTAGCTGTATGTACATATTGCATCATTATGCCTCATTTGTAGCTATATTTGCATCCAGGCTTTCCCTCCACCCACATTTAATGCCAAACAAACACATGCCAATCGTTGGTTAGAAGGCGATCGCCAAATTAGTACGCGCTTCCTCCCGTGCCGCTGTCTGTCGTGATATGGCTCAATAGCTTCAGTTTTTTCTTCAATTTCGTTTTCGCTATCTGCCTCCACACTCCAACCATCCGTTTCAATACATGCGTAATCTGTTGAATCGCTTGCGCCGCTGAAATCCGAGTCTGAATCCGAGTTACTATGCTATACCTTTCTGAGCTATCCGCCATGTTTGCTTCTGGGGGCTTCACGCGGTGATGTCACAGGACAATAGACGAGTGGATATAACGACGGTTAAAATCAGGCACTTTGAAGCCGTTCTTCGGGATATTGCGTGATGGGTAAAATTTTGAGAAAAACTTCGAAAAATAAAATAAGCCACTGGGAACTGATTTTTATTGGTTTTAACCCTTCAGAAATTGTGATAATGTTCCCCTTTAAGGACTAACGTGCAAAAAGGAACATATGTTTAATGTACCGTAAGATTTTTTTGTTAAAAAAAGCCAAAAATGCAATTTTTTTGTGGTCCCCTTTATTTAGAAAAGTACCGAAAAGTATCGAAATAATTTTGTTACCGGTACCAAAATATTGGTATCGGGACAACACTAATTGTTTAGTTTTTTTCTTTTGCATGGTGGCTCTTTTCAGTGAGACACAGTTTATTCAATACAGCAACAAGGTCATGTGATTTATGGAAAAAGCCCTCTGGCCATAACAAGCCAGCAAATGTTTCTGACTATTACATCAGTTTTCATTTTGATTTTTGCCTATGTGTCAAATTAGTGCACCCATATCACTTGATAATAATTATTGATAATGTCAGCGCGGGAAGAAGACTGCAACAAATAACATGGCAAAACGATCACTGATTAGCAGTGATTAAAATTGGAAGCGATTACACGGCGATAAAAAGTATCAACTTTACCTTTTGACCGGAGGTCTTTTCCATCCGTCAGTCTGGAGGGTTTTAGTTCCGCAAAGAGAAAATGTTCTGTCTTAAAAGATAGAAAGTGTTGAACGTGTATTGATTTGACCTAATCCACCTTAAGTGAGTTTGCACAGGAAATCATGTAGTTTGCAAAGTATTGTGCAATGGTCCACGGCCACCACAAATACATTTTTTATTACCTTCTTCGTTGAAATAACATTTTCCCTCACCCTAAAATGTAAATAGAAAGATAAGCTCTTTCAATTTGCATACTTACATTGGGGTTGCAATGTACAGTAGGGAAGGTATCCATTCGGCCCCATTCCTGGGTGGATCTCCCCGGACAGGAAGAAGCAATGCAGTCTGATGAAAATTATGGAAAGCACATAGCTACTGATGCTGTGGTCAAAGTTGAAATTGCCACAAAACACCTTTTTAAGATATTTAACACCCTACTGCCGGTAAAGTGGACAGTGCAACAACCCATTTTTTCACGTTTCATGTGTCAAGCAAACCATGACGAATGGGGCCATATGAATACCATTCCTATGGTACAATTACGAAGTGGAGTAAAAGAGGGAGCGGGTGATATTGTAATCACAATTTCCGGTAAATACATTAAACTACCTTCACAAAATGCTGAGGAATTAAGTCTGCAGGGTAACTAGTATACACATTGAAGTGTAAGTATGGGAGTTGTGAATTATTTCCAATCATATTTCCTCACTGTTATTTGGACAACTACCTGTTTAGATATTACTTTTTAATGTTACAACCCTTAACGCAGGGGTAGGGAACCTATGCCTCTTGAGCCAGATGTGGCTCTTTTGATGACTGCATCTGGCTCTCAGATAAATCTTAGATGACATTGCTTAACACGATAAGTCATCAATAATTCCGCTGGTAATCACAGTTTTGATTGATTAATTGATTGATTGAAACTTTTATTAGTAGATTGCACAGTAAAGTACATATTCCGTACAATTGACCACTAAATGGTAACACCCGAATTGTAAAGACTGTGAGGCATAGCGTTCTTCTAAGGATGCGCCAGTAAGAACACAGTAAAAGATAAGAAATAAAGATTTATTAAACTCAAAAACAGGCTACAAAAAACACTGGTGCTAATAGAAAAAGGCAAACAAATGGCGTTAGCATGGAGGCTAGGAATAACAAACGGAAATACAAATACTAGGCACGAAAAGGGAAAACAAAACATTAGCATGAGAGCTAGAATAAAACAAAGGCGTAGCGTGTAAGTTAGCGAGAATATACATACAGATCAGTCGTCACTTGTTGCACGAAGGCAAATTAAGAACCCAGGATGAACAACGAAAAGGGGCGAGCTTAAATAAGGGAGGTGATTACAAAAACAGGTGTACGTGTATAGCAAGAGGAAGGTGAACTAATGAGCTACCATGGTGACAGACTAAACAGGAAATAAGGACGTCAAACAACAGAGTGATACCAAAAAGGAACAATAAACAAGAATATGTAAAGATCCGAACAGCGGATCGCAACACCAATATGTTTTTCAACTTGTTCAAGTACGGGTCCACGTAAATCAATTCATGGTACGTGTTAAAAACAACGTTGAAAATATAAAACATTCTCATGCACTTTAATCCATCCATCCGTTTCCTACCCCACCAGTTCAAGAAGTCGCATTAAGAAGTATTTTATTTATTATTGGTTAGCTTCAGAATAACACTGTTATTAAAAGAAGAAGGGACTTATTGTACTCTAAAAATGTTGGTCTTACTTAAAAATGCACGCATTTAGTTGTATTCAGTGTTAAAAAATATGATATGGCTCTCACAGAAGTACATTTTAAAAATATTTGGTTTTCATGGCTCTCTTTGCCAACAAGGTTCCCGACCCCTTATTTAGAATGTGCCGTGGGGCTGTTAAAAAAACAAAACATAAATAGTATGCGCCTGCCTTGAATTACTGCTGGGTCAAACTCGCTTCGCAAAATAATTAGCGCATGCTTAGTATTACCGCCTGGTCAAACTCGTGACGTCACGAGTGACACTTCCCCTGTCATCATTTTCAAAATGGAGGAGGCTGATTTCAATACCGGTAATTTGAAATCGCATAAAGGGAAGAAGATTGAGTAGGATTCAGTAGGATTTAAGGTCCAAGCTTACATCACACTCAGTTTTTTACTGCATGCCTTTGGTAAGTGCCGGAGTGAGAAAAGGTTTTAAAATAATTAGCGCATGCTTACTTTTACCGCATGCCTTTGGTAAGCGCAGGAGTGAGAAGAGGTTTTAAATTAATTAGCGCCTCGGCGGCAAAAAATACGGTAATCATCGACTTAAAGTGCCCTCTTTGGATTGTAATAGAGATCCATCTGGATTCATGAACTTAATTCTAAACTTTCCGTCACAAAAAAATACATCTTTAACATCAATATTTATGGAACATGTCCACAAAAAATCTAGCTGTCAACACTGAATATTGCATTGTTGTATTTCTTTTCACAGTTTATGAACTTACAATCATATTTTGTTGAAGTATTATTCAATAAATATATTTATAAAAGATTTTTGAATTGTTGCTATTTTTAGAATATTTTGGAAAAATCTCACATACCCCTTGGCATACCTTCAAGTACCCCCAGGGCAGTGGTTCTTAACCTGGGTTCGATCGAACCCTAGGGGTTCGGTGAGTCGGGCTAAGCGGTTCGGCGGAGGTCAAGACACACCCAACTCATCGTGTAAATAAACACTTCTCCCTATTGGCATATTACGGATACGGCAACAGCAGAAGTAATTTGTTGTGAGTTTATGCACTGTGTTGGTGTTGTTGTTTGAACAAGGTGATGTTCATGCACGGATCATTTTGTGCACCAGTAAAAAAAACATGGTAACACTTTAGTATAGGGAACATATTCACCATTAATTAGTTGCTTATTAATGTGCCAATTAGTAACATATTGGCTCTTAACTATTCATTATTAAGTACATATTAATGCCTTATTCGGCATGGCCTTATTATAACCTTAACCCTCTAACCCTGGCCCTAACCAAATAACTCTAAATTAAGTCTTTGTTACTTAGAATTAGGGCTGCAACAACTAATCGATTAAATTGATTATAAAAATAGTTGGTGATTAATTGGATCTATGCTATGCGCAGAGGCTACTTTTTTTCTTCTATTTAAAAAAAAAAAATATATATATATATATGTATATATATATTTTTTTAAATAAACCTTTATTTATAAACTGCAACATTTACAAACAACTGAGAAAACAATAATCAAAATAAGTATGGTGCCAGTATGCTGTTTTTCAATAAAATAATGGAAAGGATAGAAATGTAGTTTGTCTCTTTTATCCGATTATTAATCGATATATCGAAGTAATCATCGACAGATTAATTGATTATCAAATCAGTTGTTAGTTGCAGCCCTACTTAGAATATATGTTCCCCTGGTGTCCAAAAAACTCTACATTAAGTTTTTGTTACTTAGATAATCGGGTTGTATTTGTATAGCGCTTTTCTACCTTCAAGGTACTCAAAGCGCTTTGACACTACTTCCACATTTACCCATTCACACACACATTGACACACTGATGGAGGGAGCTGCCATGCAAGGCGCTAACCAGCACCCATCAGGAGCAAGGGTGAAGTGTCTTGCTCAGGACACAACGGATGTGACGAGGTTGGTACTAGATGGGGATTGAACCAGGGACCCTCGGGTTGCGCACGGCCACTCTCCCACTATTCCCCATACAAAAGTGTTCCCAAAAACATATACCGTATTTTTCGGACTATAAGTCGCTCCGGAGTATGAGTCGCACTCACGGCCAAACTATCAATCAATCAATCAATCAATGTTCACTTATATAGCCCTAAATCACTAGTGTCTCAAAGGGCTGCACAAACCACAACACAAACCACTACGACATCCTCGGTAGACCCACATAAGGGCAAGGAAAACTCACACCCAGTGGGACGTCGGTGACAATGATGATTATGAGAACCTTGGAGAGGACGAAAGCAATGGATGTCGAGCAAGGTCTAACATGATACTGTGAAAGTTCAATCCATAATGGATCCAACACAGCCGCGAGAGTCCAGTCCAAAGCGAATCCAACACAGCAGCGAGAGTCCCGTTCACAGCGGAGCCAGCAGGAAACCATCCCAAGCGGAGGCGGATCAGCAGCGCAGGGATGTCCCAAGCTGAAACACAGGCGAGCGGTCCATCCTGGGTCCCGACTCTGGACAGCCAGTACGTCATCCATGGCCATCGGATCGGACCGGACCCCCTCCACAAGGGAGAGTGGGACATAGGAGAAAAAGAAAAGAAACGGCAGATCAACTGGTCTAAAAACATAGTCTATTTAAAGGCTAGAGTATACAAAAGAGTTTTAAGGTGAGACTTAAATGCTTCTACTGAAGTGGCATCTCGAACTGTTACCGGGAGGGCATTCCAGAGTACTGGAGCCCGAAATGAAAACGCTCTATAGCCCGCAGACTTTTTTTGGGCTTTGGGAATCATTAATAAGCCGGAGTCCTTTGAACGCAGATTTCTTGCCGGGACATATGGTACAATACAATCGGCAAGATAGGCTGGAGCTAGAGCGTGTAGTATTTTATACGTAAGTAGTAAAACCTTAAAGTCACATCTTAAGTGCACAGGAAGCCAGTGCAGGTGAGCCAGTACAGGCGTAATATGATCAAACTTTCTTGTTCTTGTCAAAAGTCTAGCAGCCGCATTTTGTAACAACTGTAATCTTTTAATCCTAGACATGGGGAGACCCGAAAATAATACGTTACAGTAATCGAGGCGAGACGTAACAAACGCATGGATAATGATCTCAGCGTCTTTAGTGGACAAAATGGAGATGAAAGAAGGCCGTTTTAGTAACGCTTTTAATGTGTGACTCAAAGGAGAGAGTTGGGTCGAAGATAATACCCAGATTTTTTACCGAGTCGCCTTGTTTAATTGTTTGGTTGTCAAATGTTAAAGTTGTATTATTAAATAGAGGTCGGTGTCTAGCAGGACCGATAATCAGCATTTCCGTTTTTTTGGAGTTGAGTTGCAAAAAGTTAGCGGACATCCATCCATCCATTTTCTACCGCTTATTCCCTTTTCGGGGTCGCGGGGGGAGCTGGCGCCTATCTCAGCTACAATCGGGCGGAAGGCGGGGTACACCCTGGACAAGTCGCCACCTCATCGCAGGGCCAACACAGATAGACAGACAACATTCACACACTAGGGCCAATTTCCATTGTTTAATTTCATTAAGACACGCCTCCAGCTGACTACAATCCGGCGTGTTGGTCAGCTTTAGGGGCATGTAGAGTTGGGTGTAACCAGCATAACAGTGAAAGCTAACACCGTATTTGCGTAGCGGCAGCATGTATAAGCTGAAGATTGCAGGGCCAATACGGTAATTCTGTCTTGAATTTGAAAAAAAAAATTAAATTGTATTTTTCACTAAAGAAGGGTTCGGTGAATGCGCATATGAACTGGTGGGGTTCGGTACCTCCAAAAAGGTTAAGAAGCACCGCCCCAGGGGTACGCGTACCCCCTTTTGAGAACCACTGCATTAAGCCATAAAGTTGTTGTCCTTTTTTTTTTTTTTTTTTTAGAAAAAAGGTTTCTGATTGGCTGATGCACCGGTGCCCCGGCTTCTGATTGGCTCCTCCTTGTTTCCGGGGCTCCACTCACTCTGCACGGTCTCCCCTGCCGAGATCAGACTGGAGAGAATGGCTGCCAGTGCAGGTTAGCAAAAAAAACCTTCCTATTTTTTTATTTTATGTGTGTTAACCCAGACCTGAATAACACGGTTTAAGTTGTCAATTACGAGGTCGTACGCGCTGACAAACATTCTCCCAGGCGAATGTATCGAGACGCGACATGTTACAGGAGGCCGAGCTTGAAAAAAAAAAAAGACTCCTCAAAAGTGTCTGGTTAGCTTCGCGGCTAATGTTAGCCGTTCGGCTAACTTTCGGCCGGTTAGCTTGCTGCCTTCCAGCTGATTGTGTAAACACTTCTTCATGACAAGGAAAGTTGTCCTCAACCGGTGTTATAACTACACAAGGCACATATATTACGCCGTACGATGTCATGTTTAGACACTGTTAATATGTTTGGGCTAGAAGGAGCCGGAAGTTTTTTTTTATCATCGGGTGTTTTTTATCTCGCTAAATATTAGCTTGCTGACGCTAAAAGTTGAGCGTCAATGTTCATCGGCTAACGTTAACTGAACAAAACTCACTGCTGTCGATTAAAATGAACATTGTCAGGAGTGACAACATGGCAGTCATTTAAAAAAAATAAAGTTAAATTCCAGACATCGATGAATGTATTGCTAGCGAGCTTGCTAACCATCTGCTGCTGAGTGTTTTTGCAATCCCCTCTTTGCAAGTCTTTGTCCCGGCAAGAAGCTAACGTTGCTCGACGCGAGGTGTGCGTCCAGAAAGTTTAGTTATCTCTACAAACGTAAATATTCAAGAGGTACAATTTAAGTGTCTTGTTGCCCTTTTAAATTCCACAGATGTGCCCTAACACGCGTGGCAAGAATCTTGTTTACATTAAAAAAGCTGTCATGCTACAAAGTTCATAGTTGTCTTTTCAATGTAAAAGTGTAATATTTAGCAAATGGGTTTCGTTTTCAGTCCCAGTCGATACTGAAAGAAATAGTGGCCAACATCTGGAACAATCCTTTCCACCAGTGTTTTGAATTTATAAACTTGCATTGGTCAACACAGTCACATTTACCTGAACAAAAGACACACTACCTGGCTTTAATTTTGGCCTATTTGGCCCATATCTTATAACAATCCACTGGTTGAGTTTGACTGCTTGAAAAGTTTTTTGAGACAATGGAGGTTCTTCAGTCCTGCACAAACACACATTGTATAAATTACTCCTAAGAGCAGTGGTTCTCAAATTTTTTTCACCAAGTACCACCTCAGAAAACACTTGGACATTAAAATACAGTAACGTATTTGGCCAAGCTCAGTGGTTCTTAACCAGGTTTCGATCGAACCCTAGGGGTTCGGTGAGTCGGCCTCAGGGGTTCAGTAGATCCTCCACTCAAGCCGCACCCGACTCATTGTGTACATAAAAACTTCTCCCAATCGGCATATTAGGGATACGGCGACAGCAGAACCCAAACTGATTTGCAGGTGTGTAATTTGTCACGAGTTCTTGCACTGTGTTGGTTTTGTTCTTTGAACAAGGTGATGTTCATGCACGGTTGTGCACCAGTAAATGATCATATAACTTTGTCTTGAATTTGAAAAACATTTTATTTTTCACTAAAGAAGGGTTCAGTGGATGCGCATATGAAACTGGTGGGGTTCAGTACCTCCAACAAGGTTAAGAACCACTGGCCTAGCTATTCATTGAAAACAAGACAGTGGTTTTATTCAACTAATATATGCAATATTTTTTGGGCAACATTACACAGTTTGAACAGTACCACTGTGTTTGAATACAGGAATATAAAACACTGTAACAGTGTTGGTGCTAGGAATTTTCAATATGGCGTCCGAGGGACCCCATCAAGTCATAAAAAGGGGTTCCCACAGTAAATTTTTGGGGTTTCGCTATTTTATATCCGTTTTGAAAAAAAATGATGAATGTATGCATAATCCTGTTGTATCTCACATTCTATATTGCGTTTTGGAAAAAGGTTGTAATAAATGTTACTTAATTCATCAAAAAATAATCCAAAATAAAAAAACTTTATGCATATGTAAATATATTGAGCTATAAGCATTCATTCACGTTAACCGAACAAAACTTACTTCTTTTAATTGATATGAACATATTCAGGACTGACAATATGTAATCATGGGGACAGTCATTTAAAAAAGTTCAATTCCAGCCTAGGTAGCCATCGATGAATGTATTGCTAGCGAGCTTGCTAACCATCTGCTGCTCAGTGTTTTTGCAATCCCCTCTTTGCAAGTCTTTGTCCCGGCAAGAAGCTAACGTTGCTCGACGCGAGGTGTGCGTCCAGAAAGTTTAGTTATCTCTACAAACGTAAATATTCAAGAGGTACAATTTAAGTGTCTTGTTGCCCTTTTAAATTCCACAGATGTGCCCTAACACGCGTGGCAAGAATCTTGTTTACATTAAAAAAGCTGTCATGCTACAAAGTTCATAGTTGTCTTTTCAATGTAAAAGTGTAATATTTAGCAAATGGGTTTCGTTTTCAGTCCCAGTCGATACTGAAAGAAGTAGTGGCCAACATCTGGAACAATCCTTTCCACCAGTGTTTTGAATTTATAAACTTGCATTGGTCAACATGGTCACATTTACCTGAACAAAAGACACACTACCTGGCTTTAATTTTGGCAATTTGGCCCATATGTTATAACAATCCACTGGTTGAGTTTGACCGCCTGAAAAGTTTTTTGAGACAATGGAGGTTCTTCAGTCCAGCACAAACACACATTGTATAAATTACTCCTAAGAGCAGTGGTTCTCAATTTTTTTTGACCGAGTACCACCTCAGAAAACACTTGGACATTGAAATACAGTAACGTAGTTGGGCTATCTATTCATAAAAAAAAAGACAGTGGTTTTATTCAACAAGTATATGCAATATTTTTTGGGCAACATTACACACAGTTTAAACAGTACCACTCTGCTTGAATACAGGAATATGAAACACTGTATCAGTGTTGGTGCTGCAAATTTTCAAAATGGAATCCAAGGGACCCCATCAAGTCATAAAAATGGGGTCCCACAGTAAATTTTTGGGGTCCCATTATTTTGTAACTGTTTTGAAAACAAATAATGTATGTATGCATTGTCCTGTTTCCGTCACAGACACCCACACACCACTGTTCTCATTTGCGCTCTATTGCAGCGATTGTGCTTAAATGTCCATGTATTTAAAGTTCCGGGCACTACATGCGGTCCATGTTGGATCAATCTTTATTACTTACACTCGTTAAATGATTATTCCAAGGAACAGAATGTAAATAAAAGCTTTTTCTAATCGATTTAATCGTTGCAGCTCTAGTAACATTTTGCTTTTAAAATATAATATTCAATTTTAAGCAAGTAAGCAGTGTGCTGACACATTACAAACCAAAAATTTATTTTATCAGTATTTTGTTATTTCTATTTACTTTTTGATCTCATGCTTTCTTTGCATCTCCTCTTTCTTTGTGTTGTTCAGAGGTAGGGAAGCTGTTACAAGTTCAAAATGGGACACCTCCTAGCACCAACTACAACGGAGTAGATGCCGTTCACGCCTGCAATATACTTCAGCAGCTGAAATCCTTGTATGATGAAGCTCAGCTTACAGACATCGTCGTAGAGGTGGACCATGGCAAGACGTTCTCGTGCCACCGGAATGTCCTGGCAGCCATCAGCCCCTATTTTAGGTAAGAAATGCTCAGTGCCGGTAAAATGTCACCGTCATGGTTTAACAACGTGCGTCTCTTCAACCCACCCAGGTCCATGTTCACTAGTGGCCTTACAGAGAGCAGCCAGCGGAAGGTCAGAATCGTTGGGGTGGAATCGGAATCTATGCACCTCGTCTTAGACTATGCCTACACGTCCAGGGTCACGCTCTCTGAGTCCAATGTCCAAGCCCTCTTCACTGCAGCCAGCATCTTCCAGATTCCTGCCCTACAGGACCAGTGTGCCCAGTTTATGATTAGCAGGCTCGACCCCCAGAACTGTATAGGGGTCTTCATGTTTGCTGATGCCTATGGGCATCAGGAGCTGAAGGAACGCTCACAAGAATACATCCGTAAAAAGGTCAGTTTAACACGGCACATTATGACTTATCGGTTGGGAATTACACATTACACTAACTGCTAGTATTATATCATATTATCTGCACACAGTACTATGCTCCATATTCTTCATCTGTGCTGTAGTTGTTTGTTTTCTTGCTGCATTCGAGCTCCTGTTATATAAAATTAGTTTTGCTTAACATGACTAACAGACACGGCCCAAGAAAGTTTCACAGTAGAGCCTTTTCCTCAAGTGTAATTGCTGCTGATGCAGTCAGTGAAATACTTTTTTTGCAGTTTCCTGTGATATTATTTTGACATAGTCAATTAGAACTGAGATTTACTGAGCCAAGCCAATACAACAAAATTTAAAAAAGACAGTGAAAACTAGAGGGCAGGAATTCCTAAACTGGAGTTGCATTATTTTAATAATGAATAGTTTATGGTGTATTGTTAAGAGCATGACTATAAATAAGAACTAGTGATGTGCGATATAATTGATTTTCTTTCCGATTTGATACCAAGTAAAATTCAGCCCTGTATCGACAATATCGATTGAAAACCGGTTCTTTGGGAAAATATGCCTTTGTGTCTGGTAAATTTTTATAAGTAGTGCATTTCTAATGTTGCTCTTACAGAATCATCTTCAAACAACATACAATTACAGGGTGAAACAAATGATGCCATTATTCTGCACTGACTGCGTTATCTTATACTGTATTATACTTCAAATAGCCTTTGATAAAAGGATAAATGCACAGTTTGCAATGGCTGTTTTATTGCAATTGCTATGTGTAATTGAATGACACCTAGATGATGAATGATTTAGAAAACTTTACCTGAATAAATCAAGGCTTTCTTGCTTGTCAGATTAGTGTTGCGTCGTATCCTTTCCATCTTTATATATATATATATATATATATAGGTATAGGTATATATATATATATATATATATATGTATATGTATATGTATAGGTATGTATATGTATAGGTATATATGTATAGGTATATATATATAGGTATATATATATATAGGTATATATATATATATAGGTATATATATATAGCTATATATATATATAGGTATATATATATATATATATATACATATATATATATATATAGCTATATATATATATATATATATATATATATATAGGTATATATGTATACCTATATATATATATATATATATATATATATATATATATATATATATATATATATATATATATATATATATATGTATATATATATATATATGTATATATATATAGGTATATATATATGTACCTATATATATATACATATATATATATACCTATATGTGTATATATATATATATGTATATATTTGTGTATATATATGTATACATATGTGTACATATATGTATATATATATTTACCGCATTTTTCCGATTATAAGTCGCAGTTTTTTTCATAGTTTGGCCGGGGTGCGACTTATACTCAAGAGCGACTTATGTGTGAAATTATTAACACATTACCATAAAATATCTAATAATATTATTTAGCTCATTCACGTAAGAGACTAGACCTATAAGATTTCATCGGATTTAGCAATTAGGAGTGACAGATTGTTTGGTAGACGTATAGCATGTTCTATATGTTATAGTTATTTGAATGACTCTTACCATAATATGTTACGTTAACATACCAGGCACCTTCTCAGTTGGTTATTTATGCGTCATATATCCATCCATCCCATCCATTTTCTACCGCTTATTCCCTTTCGGGGTCGCGGGGGGCGCTGGCGCCTACCTCAGCTACAATCGTGCGGAAGGCAGGGTACACCCTGGACAAGTCGCCACCTCATCCCAGGGCCAACACAGATAGACAGACAACATTCACACTCACACTCACATTCACACACTAGGGCCAATTTAGTGTTGCCAATCAACCTATCCCCAGGTGCATGTCTTTGGAAGTGGGAGGAAGCCGGAGTACCCGGAGGGAACCCACGCATTCACGGGGAGAACATGCAAACTCCACACAGAAAGATCCCGAGCCTGGATTTGAACCCAGGACTGCAGGAACTTCGTATTGTGAGGCAGACGCACTAACTCCTCTGCCACCGTGAAGCCCATGCGTCATATAATATACATTTATTCAGCCTGTTGTTCACTATTCTTAATTTATTTTAAATTGCCTTTCAAATGTCTATTCTTGGTGTTGGGTTTTATCAAATAAATTTTCCCTTATACTCCAGAGCGACTTAAATATGTTTTTTTCCTTCTTTGTTATGCATTTTCTTCAGGTGCGATTTATACTCCGTAGCGACTTAAAGAATACAGTGTGTATATATATATATATATATATATATATATATATATATATATATATATATATATACCACTAACCACTTTTCATTTAGACACAAGCTCAATGATTTAGTTAATTTACAGTGTTCTTGGTAATGTGATACATGATCTGAAATAACTAACGTATGAAAAGTATAGATATCACGGTGGAAGAGGGGTTAGTGCGTCTGCCTCACAATACGAAGATCTTGAGTAGTCAGGGTTCAATCCCGGGCTCGGGATCTTCCTGTGTGGAGTTTGCATGTCCTCCCTGTGACTGCGTGGGTTCCCTCCAGGGTACTCCGGCTTACTCCCACTTCCAAAGACATGCACCTGGGGATAGGTTGATTGGCAACACTAAATTGGCCCTAGTGTGTGAATGTGAGTGTGAATGTTGTCTGTCTATCTGTGTTGGCCCTGCGATGAGGTGGCGACTTGTCAAGGGTGTACCCCACCTTACGCCCGTTTGTAGCTGAGATAGGCAACAGCGACCCCAAAGGGAATGGATGGATGAATCGACGTTGTAGCATAAAGATTTAGTAACGGTGTTATCAATATTTTATTTTCGTCACTAATAGGAACCACTATGTCAGTAAAGGAAACCTTCAAAGACTGACTTACTGTTAAGGGTTGGTGATTACTCTTACTGTGACACCAGGTAAATCAGTCACTTCGCTCAGGACACAGTAATTGCACAACCTTTGCTACTGATCAGAACAGCACAATGTACAAATGTTTAAGTCCATCCATTTCATGAAGAAATGCAAAGGCCAAACTGGCTAGTCTTAGGAAAATATGATGACCGTTACGTTGTGTTTTTTATTGCGAACAATGACAAGAAGATGAAACATGTCATTGGGCTTTAGGTGCTTGCAATTTAATCTTATGAAGCTGAGGTTTAACACTGTCAGTGTTCAGTTTTTAATAATTTCTCTCTATCCTTATAACACTTGCATCTTTTATTGCATGAACATGACTGTAAATTCCCAACTTGTGAAAAAACATTACATGATCAGTGTTTGTGTTTAACTAAATTTAATTGTGTTGTTTTTTTTGGGGGGGGGTGTGACAGTTCCTGTGTGTTTCACAAGAGCAAGAGTTTCTTCAAATGACCAAGGAACAGCTGGTCAGCATTTTGAACAATGACGACCTCAATGTGGAGAAAGAAGAGCATGTTTATGAAAGCATAGTCCGCTGGCTGGAGCATGATCTGCCTGCCCGTGAGGCCCATCTTGCTGAGGTGTTTTCCCTCTGCATTCGTCTGCCTTTGCTCGATGACACTTTTCTCAGTCGGATACCTGCGCCGTTTGCTTGTGCCCTGTCCCTGTCTAAAGACCCTGTTGAGGCCAAAGCCCGCCTCGCTGGCACCAACGGTTGCCCACAGCGCCTGGGAATGACTGCTTCTGAGATGGTTATCTGCTTTGATGCTGCTCACAAACACTCAGGGAAGAAGCAGACAGTGCCTTGTCTAGACACGGCCACAGGGAGGGTGTTTAAACTGTGCAAACCACCCAACGATCTCCGAGAGGTTGGTATCCTGGTGTCTTTCGAAAATGACATCTACATCGCTGGGGGCTACCGACCAAGCAATAGCGAGGTGTCCATAGACCATCGGGCAGAGAGTGACTTCTGGCAATATGAACATGCGGGAAACCGATGGCTACCACATGCACCTTTATTGAGAGCAAGGATTGGCTGTCGCCTGGTGCACTGCTGTGGGAAACTTTACGCACTGGGTGGCAGAGTGTATGAAGGAGATGGTCGAAACGCATTAAAGTCAGTAGAGTGCTATGATGCCAGGGACAACTGCTGGACGGCAGTGAGTCCCATGCCAGTGGCCATGGAGTTTCACAGTGCTGTGGAGTACAGAGATCGAATCTATGTCCTCCAAGGTATGTTTATGCATCATAGTGAAAAATATTTTGTGTGCACACAATGCAACACTTGTTGGCTTCTATATTTTTCTCAAGCCTGGACTTGTTTTTAATAACACACTTCCAATGCAAGACAGTGGGGCAAAAGAACCCTGGAAATGTCATTTTACATTTCAATTCCCTGCAGTCTATGTTAGTTTAAATAGTTAAGTTTTAGTGTTACTTTTAAATTGAGTTTTCTACGAATGTCATATAGTATATAATACATATTTTTGCCAAAGGGCACATTGTTTTTGATGCTATGGAAAGTAGAAAATTGACACTGTTACTTCAAAACATTTGCACAGTACAGCTCAATCTTGTCCCTTACTCTCCTCAGGTGAATATTTTTTCTGCTTTGACCCTCGCAAGGACTACTGGAGTCATCTTTCCCCGATGAGCGTCCCTCGGAGCCAGAGTCTGGTTGCCCTGTACAAGAACTGTATTTACTTCATCGGGGGCATCTGCAAGAATCACCAGCGCACCTTCACAGTGGAGGTCTACGACATTGAGAAGAACAGCTGGAGCCGTAAGAGAGATCTTCCCTTTGATCAAGCCACAAACCCGTACATCAAGGCCATGCTGCTGCAAGGCAAACTACATCTGTTTGTACGGGCCACACAAGTCATGGTGGAGGAGCATGTGTTCCGCACCAGCCGCAAGAACTCCCTATACCAGTATGACGACGAGGCAGACTTATGGACCAAAGTCTATGAGACACCCGACCGTCTCTGGGATTTGGGACGCCATTTTGAATGTGTGGTGGCCAAACTCTACCCACAGTGTCTACAAAGGGTTCTCTGAGGTAGTTTGGCTCGTTTAGTGAACCCAAACAGAGAAAGAGGGAACGGTGTGGTCCTGCCTGCCTTGTGCCTGGTCTTACCTCGGGGTTTGCACCACAAAGACCATTATTTTGATAAGTCTTAAGCCGTTTAACCTTTTGGTTTAACAAGATCAAGACAGGGGTGCTTTTAAAGTTTGCAGTATTTTTTTTTCCAGACAGCACCAATTACCCACACTGATGCTTGCTCTAGAAAACCGTACAATGAATCATAAGTGCAATTATTCAACGTGCTTGCTAATTTTTGAGCCATGCTGTTCTATGTTGTTTTAGCGGCAAAGTTGATGTGCTCACTCGAGAAATGGATGCTACATTTAAAGATAAAGTAAAATTCTATATATACTAAAACAATATATATGATGAACATAAATACTTATAAAAACTATATATTGATACGGGTAAGTTGAGTACCATAACTCATCGTTAGTTTGTTGGCTCAGATTTATTTAGATGTCCCTTCAAGTCAAATCTTTAAAGGTCCATTAATAGGTGACTTCTTTTGATCTTTAGTTGTAGTAATTTACAATATTGTTTCTGCAGCTTGTACGATATTTTAATGTCCAGCGCTCTTCCACAAACGTCCGTGTGTCAAACAATACACTATGTGGCTTTTGAGCTATTTTGACATTTGATTTTGAGAATCCACTTGCATAGGTGGTTCATGCCACACAATCCATGAGTTGGCGTCCATTTTGTGTCACATTCGAGGACAACATTTCACATTTAATGTTCAAATACTCCCTCTCCACATTGGAGAAATGACAATAGTGAACTTTGTGTCAATACTAAGTGGGAAGTTCAGACCAACGACCAGGCTTACCTCAGAGACTTCAGCGATGTTCCATTAGGAGGAGAATAATAAGGACATTTCAGGCCATTTTGTGTTTGTGAACAATTTGTGAACAGCTCAGTGGAGCATTGAGCTCTGTATAAGTTGCTTTCCGAAATGTTAATTCCAACAATTTGGAAAAGGTTAAAACAGCCTTTCGCTTAAATGCCAAAAAAAACGCATTTGAGGTCTTGTAAAAGCTGCTCTGGATGTCGGAAAATAATGATGTAGTAGCAATAACTCTTGGAACTGTGATTTAGGCTACGTGTCTTTATATGACTTTAGTGTAAGTGTGTTTTGTGTGCTTCTGTCTGGTAGTGAAATCACTTTAGTTCCATTGGTGCATGGGTGCAGGCTTGAAGTGACGTGGAATTTAGTGCAGGTCACTCACAATGCCAATGTGCCTGTGGCTGCAAGTAGGGGCATCTGACTTGAAAAGTGTTCCCCTTGATGAACAATATCTGAAAAGTCTTAAACTCAGCATTGCACTGATTCACTCTCCACTTCAACAGTACTGGACTATACAGACTTGCGAAGCACCCTTCATGAATCCATCTTACATGCAGAGGACTAACAGTTGGTGCTGCTTTCCTTTGTTTTTCGACAATCTTACACAGAAGAAAAAAACGCCAAGGCTAAGAGGCGTTTTCATTTTTTTTTTTTTACGCAAGTTCCTGTGTCATCTTTGCACTACACACACCCTTACACTTTTATCTCAAGAGTGACCCCTGACCCTGAAAGAGGTTCCGTAATCTCATTACAATCATCCAAGGGAAGTAACCATTTGTGATGAATTTGAGCACCGTAGAATTAGAACAAAATGAAGCTTCACCCACAAAGCTACAGTCGTTGAACCAGGAACGGATAACTCAGGATTTCTACTGAAAAAAACAGTACTGTATTTTAATTTTTTTTTTGTTATGCGTAGTATACTGTACTATAGGTTTGCTGTACTTGCACAGTTTTTAAATTTCAGTTTCTTTTATAACTTGAAATCTCAGTGTGTTATTTGTGTTGTCTTTTGTCCCCTCCCCCTTTCTTATTTTATTTTCTATTTAGTTCATGTAGATTTATCCTGAAGCTTACATGCACGAGTGATACATTTGGATTGCCCTCCCCCCATTTTAGTCTCACCTGATAAGCATTACAGATAAACTATAATCTGAACACCAGTCACGACTTACAGTAAAACAAGCTAGGGAAGTTTGCGTGTGTTACGTCATGGTTCATCTCATTACCCGTGTGTGCGTTTGGGTGCTATTTCACCGTGTTTTCCTCGTGCTTTTCTCTTTTTTTCCCTCCACTTGTCTCTTTTGGGTAATGGTTTATAGTGGTGGTTGAGCTCAACTGTGAAAATTCACGTTGCACATCACTTGAAAATAAAACGATTGAAAGGCAAGAGATGTCCTTTTTTTGTACATTCTGTACATCGAAAACTGTGTTATGGTCTGACGTTTCTAGAACTGTAGACATGTATGTAACTAAAACAAAAAAAAGTATAATTTCACCCTGACATATATTTTAATGGAGAAAGAATACAAATTGTCAGCCATATTGGTAAATTGTGTAAAATAATCAAGTTTAATCTCGCGAATTTTCGTGCAATTCAAAATTAAATGTCAACTGAAGCTGCAAATTGTATTGGTATTTGATGATTTTCAGCCACTTCAACTATTGCCTTACCAGCATGTCTTAGGCTGGTCAGAGTTAAAAAAAGAAAAAAAAAAGAAGGACATTGTAAATCTTGTACAAAGAAGCAATAAAGTTTATGGATAAAAAAAAAACCTTGGCACTATCATCACTGCCATCCTAAAAAAAATACAGTATTTTAAACTGGGACAGTCTTCACACATTTGCAGACTTTAAAGTGACCTATTAAGTACTGCATGGATTGGTTCCAAATCCTCTAGCAAAGTTCATTCGCCAAAGAAACAGCCGAGAGCGTGTCACTTGAGGCTCCGTCAGAGGTGACTGTTATATTCCTCTGCACAGTAAGTCGGCCTGGTCAGTAATTGATTGATTGATTCATACTTTTATTAGTAGATTGCACAGTTCAGTACATATTCTGTACAATTGACCACTAAATGGTAACACCCGAATAAGTTTTTCAACTTGTTTAAGTCGGGGTCCACGTTAGTAAGGAGCGCAAATGTGTGGAACACAGTACCTGTGAAGGTACTGGTCACAATTTACAAAGCCTTCAAAAAAACATCGACAATGTATCTTAACGCCTATAGCTGCCAGCACTAAAAGATGAGCCTGTTTTGAGGCTAATCTTGCATTTTATTTTTCATCATATTGTACATGTATTGCAGAACTTGCCAAATCAAGGCCCGAGAGCCACATGGGGCCCGTTAAGCTTTTCAATCTGGCCTGCAGGATATTCCCAAATATTTTTTTTAGATCTTTAAGATGGAAAGTGTAGCTGCCATTATGATATGCAGTGATGTTTTCTGATGAACGTAAGTCTTGAACTTTACAAAGTATTTAAATGGTTGGAAACTGTGCTTATGGCTGATATACCAGTTACTATGGTCATCTAATTAGTTACTATGGCAATCTAATTAGTTACTATGGTCATCGAATTAGTTACTATGGTAATCTATGTCACAGCAGCTCAGATGAGGCACCAAGTAGCGTGGGCGGGAAGTGTTTCCACAGACGCGTAAGGACATTTTCACAACAAAGTTCTAAAGCTTAGTGATATATCAGATTGCAGGTGGGTTTATTTTGTACCCCTCGCGTTCATATTTCACTGTTTGTTGCATTTTTGTGGCGTTTCACTTGATTGTAAAATATGTTGATCGAAAGGGGATGTGACATTCATACTTTGTCGATATTCAATGTTTTATCGTTAATAGAAAAATTTAAAATTCCATTAGGTTTTTCAAGGCGGTTTTTCATAACGTTTTTAGCATTTAATCAGACATTATTGTGAGGTTGTGTATTAGTGTTCCTAAAAGTAGATATACCGGTCCCCAGACACATTTTTTTCTGAATTTGTGGCCCCGAAGTCAAAATAATTGCCCAGGCCTAATGTATTGTGGGGCTTCACGGTGGCAGAGGGGTTAGTGCGTCTGCCTCAAAATACAAAGGTCCTGAGAAGTCAGGGTTCAATCCCGGGTTTGGGATCTTTCTGTGTGGAGTTTGCATGTTCTCCCCGTGACGGCGTGGGTTCCCTCCGGGTACTCCGGCTTCCTCCCACTTCCAAAGACATGCACCTGGGGATAGGTTGATTGGCAACACTAAATTGGCCCTAGTGTGTGAATGTGAGTGTGAATGTTGTCTGTCTATCTGTGTTGGCCCTGCGATGAGGTGGCGACTTGTCCAGGGTGTAACCCACCTTCCGCCCGTTTGTAGCTGAGATGGGCACCAGCGACCCCAAAGGGAATAAGTGGTAGAAAATGGATGGATGGATGATGTGTGTTTTTTATTCTTTTTCTCTCTCTTCTTTTTTTTTGTTTTTAATTGTAATTTTACTTCCTTTTTTTACATCATGGCCAAGGGACTACAGATGAAAACTAGCCTTCTGGGTAATTTCTGGCTTTTTTTTTTTTAACCATGTGTAGTCATGTGATTTTATAAAATTGCATTGTCCCGTTTGACATAAACTAAGCCAGTGGTTCTCAAATGGGGGTACTTGAAGGTATGCAAAGGAGTACGTGAGATTTTTTGTAAAATATTCTAAAAATAGCAGCAATTCAAAAATCCTTTAAAAATATATTTATTGACTAACACTTCAACAAAATATGATTGTAAGTTCATAAACTGTGAAAAGAAATGCAACAATGCAATATGAAGTGTTGACAGCTATATTTTTTGGGGGAAATGTTGCATAAATATTGATGTTAAAGATTTATTTTTTTGTGAAGGAATGTTTAGAATTAATTTCATGAATCCAGATTGATATCTATTACAGTCCCCAAAGAGGGCACTTTAAGTTGATGATTACTTCTATGTGTAGAAATCTATTTATAATTGAATCACTTGTTTATTTTTCAACAAGTTTTTAGTTATTTTTATATCTTTTTTTCCAAATAGTTCAAGAAAGACCACTACAAATGAGCAATATTTTTGCACTGTTATACAATTTAATTAATCAGAAACTGATGACATAGGGCTGTATTTTACTTCTTTATCTCTATTTTTCAACCAAAAAGACTTTGCTCTGATTAGGGGGTACTTGAATTAAAAAAATGTTCTCAGAGGCTACATCACTGCAAAAAGGTTGAGAACCACTGAACTAAGTCAATGGTCGGGAGCGAGCACGCGCGGCGCGTGCACGCCAACATCCTGACTCCCACGCCGCTGGCCACGTGACCAAAAGAGAAGCTACGTATGGAAAGTTTGGCTAACTCGCATTTATATTTGTTGTCGCCAAGGCTTCTAAAGAACGGTAAGATCCTCCCAAAAACACAATTTTATGTACTCCACGCCGTTTTAAAAGTACACGTTTGTAATGTGTTTCCTGTAACTGCCAGGAGAAATCAAATATTTACTCGTTCCGTCACGTCTAATGACAATCATGGTTGGTCGTGGCCGTACATCTTTGTCGGCTTCTTTTTGTAAAATAAAATTTAAAAAAGCAAGTTTTATTTTCTACTGTATTGTGAAGTGCATATGAATGTCTTCGTTAAAGTCAGGCAAGACAAAGCCTTACCACGTGCGGTGCTCCGATGCCACGGTCAACTGTCACATTCCGTCTATTATTGACTCAAAGGCGCTCCATTACTTGCGTGTGAACCCTACGAACACTCTTAAATGTTAAATAACCAATAAACTTATGCGTAATTTGTGTTACTTCAAACCGAAATATTTTTAGTCAGCATTTTGTACATAAAGGATACTAAAACCAATATATGGTAAACTATCAGAAGAAAACATCCACATACTCGCTTTGTGCTATAGGTAGCGTGCAATATGAAATATTTTTGAATGTATACATTCATACATACTTTTTAATTGTCCTGCATATGAATTGTGCTCTAAAATTAAACTGTCTTGCTTATTTTAACCCATACTTGCCAACTTTGAGACCTCCGAATTCGGGAGGTGATTTATTTCCTTCAATTGCCACCAGGGCGCTAATTAATTTAAAACTTCTTCTCACTCCTGCATTTACCAAAGGCATGCGGTAAAAGTAAGCATGCGCTAATTATTTTAAAACCTCTTCTCACTCCGGCACTTTCCAAAGGCATGCAGTAAAAATTTGAGTGTAATGTAAGTTTGGACCTTAAATCCTACTGAATAGCTGTTAATCTTCTTCCCTTTATGCGACTTTAAAAACTGGTATTGAAATCAGCCTCCTCCATTTTGAAAATGATGACAGGGAAGTGTCACTCGTGACGTCACAAGTTTGACCAGGCGGTAATATTAAGCATGCACTTATTATTTTGCGAAGCAAGTTTGACCCAGCAGTAATTCAAGGCAGGCACATACTATATGCGGCAATTCAAGGAAATAGGGTGTATATATATATATATACAAACAAACCCCATTTCCATATGAGTTGGGAAATTGTGTTAAATGTAATAACGGAATACAATGATTTGCAAATCATTTTCAACCCATATTCAGTTGAATATGCTACAAAGACAACATGTTTGATGTTCAAACTGATAAACACTTTTTTGAAAATAATCATTAACTTTACAATTTGATGCAAACAACACATGAGAAGCAAGTTGGGAAAGGTGGCAATAAATATGGATAAAGTTGAGGAATTCTTATCAAACACATATTTGGAACATCCCACAGGTGTGCAGGCTAATTGGGAACAGGTGGGTGCCATGATTGCCTATAAAAGCAGCTTCCGTGAAATGCTCAGTCATTCAGAAACAAGGATTGTGAAAAGGTCACCACTTTGTGAACAAATGCATGATTAAATCGTCAAACAGTTTAAGAACAACATTTCTCATCGGGCTATTGCAAGGAATTTAGGAATTTCACCATCTACGGTCCGTAATACCATCAAAATGTTCAGAGAATCTGGAGAAATCACTGCACGTAATCGATGATATCACAGACCTTCGTTCCCTCAGGCGGTACTGCGCCAGAAAGCGACATCAGTGTGTAAAAGATATCACCACATAGGCTCAGGAACACTTCATAAAACCACTGTCAGTAACTACAGTTTGTCGCTGCATCTGTAAGTTCAAGTTAAAACTACTATGCAAAGCCAAAGCCATTTATCAACGACACCCAGAAACGCAGCCGACATAGCTGGGCTCGAGCTCAGCTAAGATGTACTGCTGCAAAGTGGGAAAGTGTTCACATTTCAAATTTTTTTTATTGAAACCGTGAACGTCGTGTCCTCCGGATAAAAGAGGAAAAGAACCATCAGGACTGTTCTAGGTGCAAAGTTCAAAAGCCAGCATCTGTGATGGTATGTGGGTGTATTAGTGCCCAAGGCATGGGTAACTTACACATCTGTGAAGGCGCAATTAATGCTGAAATGTACATACAGGTTTTGGAACAACATATGTTGTCATCCAAGCAACTTAATCATGGACGCCCGTGCTTATTTCCGCAAGACAATGCCAAGTCACTTGTTACAACAGCGTAGCTTCATAGTAAAAGAGTGCGGGTACTCGACTGGCTGGCCTGTAGTCCAGACCTGTCTCCCATTGAAAATGTGTGGCGCGTTATGAAGCCTTAAATACCACAACGGAGACCCCGGACTGTTTAACAACTTAAGCTGTACATAAAATAAGAATGGGAAGGAATTCCACCTGAAAAGCTTAAAAATGTGTCTCCTCATTCCCAAAGGTTTATTGAGTGTTGTTAAAAGAAAAAACTGATGTAACACAGTGGTGAACATGCCCTTTCCCAACTACTTTGGCACGTGTTGCAGCCATGAAATTCCAAGTTAAATATTATTTGCAAAAAAAACCTAAAGTTTGAGTTTGAACATATATCTTGTCTTTTGTAGCATATTCAACTGAATATGGGTTGAAAAGGATTTGCAAATCATTGTATTCCGTTTATATTTACATCCAACACAATCTCCCAACTCATATGGAAACGGGGTTTGTATATATATATATCTGTTCATGAATGAGTATATCCATTTGGCCACTGTGTTCAAAGGAGAAGTCTGATCTACAAAATTTGCAGGCAGCTTACCCCTTTCGAGCTGTCCTGGATGAAATGAAATTATTTTTTACAATCATTTTGTAACTTGCAATTAGGGCTGGGCAATATGGCCATTTTTAAAATTCTCGATATTTTAAGGCCATATTGCGATACATGATATATATCTCGATATTTTGCCTAAGCCTTGAATGAACACTTGATGAATATGATCACAGCAGTATGATGATTCTATATGTCTACATTAAAACATTCTTTTCCATACTGCATTAATATATGATCATTTTAAACTTTCATGCAGAGAGGGATATCACAACTAAGTCAATAGACTAACACTGTATTTATTAAACAGTTATTAAGCACTGGCACAAACATTCATGTCATTTCAAAACAGAAAGTGCAAGATTGTCAGAGACATTTTAAAACAAGCTATGAGTGCACTTTTGTGCATGGTGTCACTAAGATGACATATCAAAACAACACTAAAATAAAGTGCAGTTTTTGTACAGAACGCCACTACAATAGTTTAAAACAAATAAAGTGCACTTTTGTGAATGATGTCACACAAGATATTTCAATAACCGTCAAATAAAAATGAGCTGCATAATAGGAAATTAAATAGTGTATGTCCTTCGCTATGTGGTAGGTTCCTGCGGATGTTATGTCTTTCAGTTGTTGTTGATGTGGAAATGTTTGCCTCGGCATTTTGTGCGTGTGGCACCGAACGGAGATGTTGACATGCAAGTAAGCACGCTTCATTTCTTGCAGGTGACTTTTCAAAGGATGCTGCATATTAGCAATAATGCTACTTTTGGTAGCAACGCTTTTGCCCCACACTTGACAAATTACGATTTTCTGTTCGACATATTCCCACTTGAAGCCAAACCACCGCTAAACGATTGACCCCCTGCTGTTTTTGTTGGGAATTAATTTTTCCTTCATTTGTTATCAGATTCGCACTCTTTCTCTCATATTACCACTTGCACCACAGCTAATGTTACCCATGCCGCTACTCTCTGCTCCGCGAGGGCGTATACGTATGTAACATATGTAAGAAAGTGCGCTTGTTTTATGTCTCTGTGAGGATAGACAACAAAGAGTGAGAAGAGCCTGTAGTGTAATGCCCGCAGCTAAAAGCAACTGCGTGAAAACATATACTCAAATATCCCGATATAGTAATTTTCTATATCGATTATTTCGATATATCGCCCAGCCCTACTTGCAAGCGTACTTCTTCTTACTCGTCGTCGCCATGTTTCTTCTTCGTTCTTCTGCTTCGTCTATGTTATGTTTTTGGACATTACTACTTAACAAAGTTTTGAAGCAATGCATGATGGGAATCCAGATGTTGTGTGACAGTGTATTAACGTGCGAGCTGGAATAAACACACGCTGACAAATAGCTCCGTGCCTGCCTACTTTATGGGTTATAGATAAATCTATGGATAACGGAGACATATAAAATAGTCTCCTTTTCAGGTGAGAGAGGACGCTAAAGGCTGGCCTTCAAGGCATGCCCCTAATATTGGAAATACATATGGAAATCGGGAGAAATTCATGAGAATGGTTGCCCCGGGACATTTTCGGGAGGGACACTGAAATTCGGCAGTCCCCAGGGAAGATTGGGAAGGTTGGCAAGTATGTTTTAACCCCCTTGAGATATTACTTTTTGTCAATATCCTTTACTCTATTATTATTATTATACCGCTAACTACATTGTTTGCAGGCTGTAGTCCACCCACACATTTGTAGACATGATCAGTGTTTCCCACAGGTCAGGCATCTATTTGTGGTGGTGTGGTCGGGCGGCGGGGGGGGGGGCGATGACCAAGAAGAATGCGGAGTTGGAATATAATTACAACACTTTATGTACATATTTCTATACATATTTATATAATATTTACATATTTATATAATATGTAACTACAAGCTCCATTCACAGACAGAGTCCCATTGCTTTTATCAGCGGTCGAGCGAGTCAAAAGCCGGAAAAAAAAAAAAAAAAATATATATATATATATATATATATATATATATATATTTTTTTTTTTTTTTAATTTTTAATAAAAACATTTTTTTTATTGTTTTTATTTGTGGCGGCCGTAATCCTTTCTTGGCGGACCGCCACAAATAAATGAATGTGTGAGAAACCCTGATGATCTAGTTTTGTCCCGATACCAATATGTTGGTACTTGTACCAAAATGTATTTCGATACTTTTCTAAATAAAGGGGACCACAAAAAATTGCATTATTGGCTTTCTCTATAACAAAAAATCTTACGGTACATTACACATATGTTTCTTATTGCAAATTTGTCCTTAAATAAAATAGTGAACATACAAGACAACTTGTCTTTTAGTAGTAAGTAAGCAAACAAAGACTCCTAATTTAGTCTGCTGACATATGCAGTAACATAATGTGTAATTTTGCATTCTATTATTTTGTCCAAATTATTAAGGAAAAGTGGTAGAAAATGAATTATTAATCTACTTGTTCATTTACTGTTAATGTCTGCTTACTTTCTCTTTTAACATTTTCTATCTACACTTCTGTTTGAATTTAATAATCACTTCTTCTGGTGTTTGGATGCTTTACATTAGTTTTGGAAGATACCACAAATTTAGGTATCAATCCGATGGGTCATAGATTGGTCATTTTCAAAGTCTGCATATGTCCAGGGACATATGTCCTGAGTTTATAAACATAATACAAATAAAAATAGAAAATAAAAATATTTTGTGATGCAAAAAATTATTGATGTAAACATAGTAGTATCGACTAGATACACTCCTGTACTTGGTATCATTACAGTGGATGTCAGGTGTAGATCCACCAATAGCATTTGTTTACATTTTGGCGCCGGTGAGCTACAGTGTGTAGTGAAACATGTTTAGGTATTTCTCGTCCTGTAGGGATGATATTTGTAAGAAACTTACTTTATTTGTCGCCATAGAGGCGAGGATTAGTGATTTAGAAGTAGCTAACACAATGCAGACTGCAGCTGACGGTGTTTCAGTGTTGTAGCTTCACCTTTATTGTTAGTTTTTAAACCAAAATGCGTCCGTTGTTCCTTTTCTGTCTAGACGCTGTTTGCTTCTAAGTACTCCGTGATTGTGCGCTGCCGAACATGCTCGTCTGCTCGTAAAACCAACAATAACACGATGTGACGACGACGACGAGGGGCGGGGGGTGGTTGACCGGCACTTTTTAGAGGCGGTATAGCACCGAATATGATTCATTAGTATCGCGGTACTATACTAACAGCGGTATCCCGTACAACCCTAACATGATCATTACAGGACACATGGGAATGATCAAAAACTTTATACAACCGTATAAACCGTAATTTTGGTTTTCAGGTCCCATTTTTCAGGATAACTAGGCCAGTTTCATTTTAGCTACGTTCAAACCCGGGAAGTGTTTTATTTTGTCTCTCTGTTTCGTGGGCCATCAAAAAAGCTTAGGCCTCAAATGCGCCCCCAGTCTGTACTTTGGACACCCCATGCTATATTCTAAATGTCTCGTGTTTGCTCAGAGGACATAGTGTTTACAACTGTCTTAAGTGAGCAATCACCTTAATGTGCAATGACAATAAAAGCCTATTCTATTGTATTACAACATCATTGTGTTAAATGAGGATAACACATTAGGAAGTTGGCAACACATTGCTAACAGTCATCCACAATTAACTTGGTTTTACGGTTTTATTATGTTTTTAAATGACTGACAAACCTGCCCACTCTCATTAGGAACATGCCAATTGCACCAACCAATGATGTGGCCTTCAGACCTCCAGATGGTGGCTGGGGCTGGATGGTGGTGATCGGGGCTCATATCTCCATTGGGTTCGCCTATTCTACTCCAAAAGCCCTCTCAATTTTCTTCGAGGAGATTAAGGCAGACTTGGAGGCCAGCTACAGTGATATAGCATGGATTCCGTCTGTTATGTTAGCAGCCATGTATGCTGGCGGTGAGTATACTTGGTCTGACTTTGTTACATTAAATAGAGTGCATCCAGAAAGTATGCACAGAGCTTACACATTTTGTTATGTTACAGCCTTATTTAAAAATTTAATAAATTCACGTTTGTCCTCAACATTCTACAGAAAATACCTAATAATGACAATGTGGAAAGGTTTTATTCTTTTTGTGTGCTTACAGTGGGGCAAAAAAGTATTTAGTCAGCCACCGATTGTGCAAGTTCTCCCACTTAAAATGATGACAGAGGTCTGTAATTTTAATCATAGGAACACTTCAATTGTGAGAGACAGAATGTGAAAAAAAAATATCCAGGAATTCACATTGTAGGAATTTTATAGAATTTATTTGTAAATTATGGTGGAAAACAAGTATTTGGTCAACCATTCAAAACTCACTGATGGAAGGAGGTTTTGGCTCAAAATCTCATGGTACATGGCCCCATTCCTTCTTTTCTTAACAAGTATCAATCGTCCTGTCCCCTTAGCAGAAAAACAGCCCCAAAGCATGATGTTTCCACCCCCATGCTTCACAGTAGTTATGGTGTTCTTGGGATGCAACTCAGTATTCTTCTTCCTCCAAACACGACAAGTTGAGTTTATACTTAAAAGTTATATTTTGGTTTCATCTGACCACATGACATTCTCCCAATTCTCTGCTGTATCATCCATGTGCTCTCTGGCAAACTTCAGACGGGCCTGGACACGCACTGGCTTAAGCAGGGGGACACATCTGGCACTGCAGGATTTGATTCCCTGTCGGCGTAGTGTGTTACTGATAGTAACCTTTGTTACTTTGGTCCCAACTCTCTGCAGGTCATTCACCAGGTCCCCCCGTGTGGTTCTGGGATTTTTGCTCACCGTTCTCATGATCATTTTGACCCCACAGGATGAGATCTTGTGTGAAGCCCCAGATCAAGGGAGATTATCAGTGGTCTTGTATGTCTTCCATTTTCTGATAATCGCTCCTACAGTTGACTTTTTCACACCAAGCTGCTTGCCTATTGTAGATTCACTCTTCCCAGTCTGGTGCAGGTCTACAATTATTTTCCTTGTGTCCTTCGACAGCTCTTTGGTCTTGGCCATAGTGGAGTTTAGAGTTTGACTGTTTGAGGCTGTGGACAGGTGTCTTTTATACAGATAACGAGTTCAAACAGGTTCCATTAATACAGGTAACGAGTAGAGGACAAAAGAGCTTCTTGAAGAAGAAGTTACAGGTCTGTGAGAGCCAGAGATCTTCCTTGTTTGAAGTGACCAAATACTTGTTTTCCACCATAATTTTCAAATAAATTCTTTAAAATTCCTACAATGTGAATTCCCGGATTTTTTTTTCACATTCTGTCTCTCATAGTTGAAGTGTACTTAAGTGGAAAATTACAGACCTCTGTCATCATTTTAAGTGGGAGAACTTGCAGAATCGGTGGCTGACTAAATACTTTTTTTGCCCCACTGTATGTATTACACATAAAAACACATGTTCATTAGTATTCACAGCCTTTGCTCAATACTTTGTTGATGCACATTTGCCAGCAATTACAGCCTCAACTCTTTTTGAATATGATGCCACAAGCTTGGCACACCTATCTTTGGGCAATTTCGCCCCTTCCTCTTTGCAGCACCTCTGAAGCTCCATCAAGTTGGATGGTGAGCCTTGGTTTTCATCCAGGATGTCTCTGCACATTGCTGCATTCATCTTAGTCTCGTCAGGGAGGTGACCAAAAAAAACCTGATTGTCTCTGTGGAGAGAGGAGAACCTTCCACTAGGACAATCGTCGCTGCAGCAATCCACCAATTAGGCGTAATGGTCAGACGGAAGCCATTTTTTAAAAGCCTAACCAGGGACAAGGGTTGCAAATTAGCCTGTGGCTAGAAGTCTTATGTAATTTGACATAGGTTACCTGTGGGTAGCAATGTTTAACTGTACTCTCCCTGTCAAATAAATACATATGTACATAAATAAATCCAATTTATAAATTTCTTAGTAAAAAAATAAATAAAAAGTTTGCCAAAAAGCACCTGAAATACTTTCAGACCATGAGAAACAAAATGTTCTGGTCTAATGAAACAAATATTGAACTCTTTAGCGTGAATTCAGGCGTCGTGTTTGAATTCCCGACAGCAGCGGTCCCCAACCACCGGTCCGGGTACCACTGGGTTACTGGTTCAAAGAGCCGCACAGAAACATTAATTAATTTATAAACTTAACTTTCGCCTGTCCCACTAAACGCACCAATAAGCTTGTTAACAGATGTATAGTAATACTCCTTTGTTACAGTACATGGGAAAATGCACATCAATGGACATGTAAAATGTTATGTGCCAGATTGTAGCCAAAGGCTAATGTCCATCTGCAGTGCCCTGCAGGCTCATTGTATATAGCAGGGGTTCTTTGACCTTTTACATCTTTTCCAGTAAGAGGAGCCCAGGGACCACTCCAATATTAACACCGAATTCGTAACCTTACTCTTGATTTTGATCATATTCAATAATTCTATCTAACCTACTTACAGTTTACTACCTTGTCAAATGATAGAAAAGCATGTTTTAATCACAAATATTATATTATTAATTCAACAAATAAACCTTCGGCTTAAGTCAGGCTGATTTGAAAAAGAAGTACTAACCAAATAAACAATACATTTACATATGTGTATATTTAAATATGTTTCATGTGCTAAAATAAGTGAAGTGAATTATATTTTACATAGCGCTTTTCTCAAGTGACTCAAAGCGCTTTACATAGTGACACCCAATATCTAAGTTACATTTAAACCAGTGTGTGTGGCACTGGGAGCAGGTGGGTAAAGTGTCTTGTCCCAGGAAACAACGGCAGTAACTAGGATGGCACAAGCGGGAATCGAACCTGCAACTCTCAAGTTGCTGGCACGGCCACTCTACCAACCGAGCTCTGCTGCCCCAATAAATAAACAAAATAACAATACATATGTTTCTTAACTAAACTGTCAATAAAATTAAATTGCAAATGAAAATGCAGGTTCACCACTAGGGTAGTACGATATACCGGTAGCAGTATGGTATCGTGGTACAAAATAATCAAAAATGGTATACTATACTCTTAGAAAAGAGTACCAGTTCCCAGGCATGACGGTGTATGCCCGGGAGTACGTATAAGCAGACACGGTGTGTAGACAGAAAAGGGAGAATTGGTGCATTTTGGCTTAAAAACTCAAGATAAAGGTGAAGCTATAACACTAATGCTTTTAGTAGGAAGTGCTTTAAGACATGGCTAGCTAGCTAGTGGTGATGTCTTTGATTGATTGATTGAAACTTTTATTAGTAGATTGCGCAGTACAGTACATATTCCATACAATTGACCACTAAATGGTCACACCTGAATAAGTCTTTCAACTTGTTTAAGTCGGGGTCGACGTTAATCAATTCATGGTAAGGTGATTTAACCCCCAATTCCAACCCTTGATGCTGAGTGCCAAAAAGGGAGGTAATGGGTCACATTATTATAGTCTTTGTTATGACTCGGCCGGAGTTTGAACTCACGACCTACCGATCTCAGGGCGGACACTCTAACCACAAGGCCACTGAGTAGGTAATACATCCATAGGTCGATCCGCAGTCGCCAGTGTTTTAGGTACTTCTAAATCACTAATCCTCGCCTTAAACTTAAAGTAAGTTTCTTACAAGTATCATTGATGCAGGACGAAAAATAGCAAAACATGCTTAACTACACACCATAGTAGGATACAATAGCTAACCGCTAACAGCAAGCTAGCACCCCTGTATGTAAACAAATGCCATGGGTTGATCTACACCTAATATCCGCTGTAATGATACAAAGTACAATAGCGTATCTAGTCAATACTATATCAATATTTGTTTTTTTTCACAAAATCCTTTTTCCTTTTTTAAAAATTCATAATATGTTCATCCATCCATCCCTCCATTTTCTACCGCTAATTCCCTTTGGGGTTATGTTTATAAACTCTGGAAATATGTGCCTGGACACATGAGGACTTTGAATATGACCAATGTGTGATTCTGTAACTACTTGGTATCGGATCGATATCTAAATTTGTAGTATTATCCAGAACTAATGTAAAGTATCCAAACAACAGAAAGATAAGTGATTATAACATTTTAACAGAAGTGTAGATACAAAATGTTGAAATGGAAAATAACCAGATATTAACAGTAAAAGAACAAGTGGACTAATAATACTTTTTTTTACAGCTGGTCTTTCTTTTTGGAATCCATACTGAACATCACGCAGCATTACTCAGATATTATTGTAAACATGTTTTAATGTAATAGGGTATATACATATCTTCTGTAAAAATCCATACTATTCTTATTTAATATTCTTAATAATCCCTTGGCTCTACAGTATAGCAGTTGATGATCAAGTAATTAATTGAATATTACTTGCATATACCCCGGCCGAGTCATACCAAAGAATATAAAAATGGGACCCTTTACCTCCCTGCTTGGGACTCAGGATCAAGGGTTGTAATTTGGGGGTTGAATCACCAAGAATGATTCCCGGGCGCGGCCACCGCTGCTTCCCACTGCGGGTGATCAAGGGTGATGGGTCAAATGCAGATAATAATTTTGCCACACCTAGTGTGCGTGTGACAATCATTGATACTTTAATTTAATATACAAAGCCGTCTAGGCAGAAGCTTATCAGAAAGTTTCCACAAACAAACGTGTCCGTATCCTTCAACGTGTCATGACCTGCAAAAAAAAAAACAATCACCACGCCACCTCAACCTAAAGACTAGAAAAGTCAGTTTTAGACCCATAATAATAAATGGGTTGGTGTTTTCATACCTACCATTATTTTTTGTTTGAGTCATTTCACTTTGTCAAGCGTTTTCTAACGTTCCACACTACAGAATAATAAATGTATGTATAACTTGTGATGATAGCGTATCGAGTCAATTTTGGTATCCGCAAATAGTCGAGGCACCAATATCGGTATTGTATCAGAAGTGAAAATGTTGTATCGGGAAACTCCTTATAGCGTAAAAATAGTGTAAATAATCAGCGTACATACATGTATAATATGATAATTTTTGTAATTAATCATACGTTTAAGTGTTAACTTTGACAGCCGTGGTGAAAACAAATATTTAAGTCTTAACCTAAATGCCTCTTGACAATGACCTAATGATTCATAGACTTTTTAACACCCTGTAAGATAATGCCAAATTAAAATCACTGTTAATAGTTTGATGCTCAGTGAAATAAGGTCAGTGAGGTATGCTGTACTTTAATGTGATGTACGGATGATCCTATCCATGTTTTTATTCCAGCGAGACTACTACAAAAACACCTAAAAAGTACAGAGAAAAAGAAAATCACATGCTCAGACTTATTTGTTGCTTGCTGAACTGAGGCGAGGACCATGTGCTAACATGTTGCATGAGACACATGATGTACTGTACATGGTGATGGTTCAAACTTCAGGGTTGTAGACATACTGCACACTTTGAATACAGTTGGCTGAACTTAGGTTTGTTAACCCAGACTGCAGCTCGACCTGTTGTGTTGACTGAAGGTGGCCCGTATTTTTCCAAAATCAGTCTTTTTTGTCTTTAGGAAGTATGCCGTGAGTAGTAGTTTTGTTGTTGACAGGAAAAGCGAATATTGTGAAATTAATAAGCCGTATGTTTAAAATGGGCAAAATACGTAAAATAACATGTTATTGTGAATGTGCATGTTACTACATTACGTATATGCTTACAGCATGTATATATACCGTTGGCGTTTTTGGGACGTTTTTTTAGAGCGCTCTGATAAATACAGTAAATGATAAATGGGTTGTACTTGTATAGCACTATTCTTTCAAGGTACTCAAAGCGCTTTGACATTACTTCCACATTTACCCATTCACACACACATTCACACACTGATGGATGGAGCTGTCATGCAAGTTGCTAACCAGCACCCATCAGGAGAAAGGGTGAAGTGTCTTGCTCAAGGACACAACAGACGTGACGAGGTTGGTGTAGGTGTAAAGGACGACTCTCATTGACTCAAATTTTTGCTGACTTTTACTAAAGTTTATTTACGATTTAGAATGTATGGAAAAGAAAAACATAAGGATTGGGAATGATAGGCAAGATTCCAAAAAAGTTCAGTTCCCCCTTGAAGTACCAGTTGAGTGGAAAAACAACGTGTTTCTATATTGAGAGTATTATCATTTTGTGATTTATGACATCTAAAAACTTGAAAAGTTTGTGACTAAATAGACATGATAAGAATAGTATTAATCTCATGGAGATTTCTGAGCCATTTTAAGAGACAATTATAAAGCCAGTCATGTCATAGTTTGACGTAGAGGTAAGGACCACAGATCCTTCATCACTAGGGCGGTACAGCTCGGTTGGTAGAGCGGCCGTGCCAGCAACCTGAGGGCTCCAGGTTCGATCCCCGCTTCCGCCATTCTAGTCAATGCCGTTGTGTCCTTGGGCAAGACACTTTACCCACCTGTTCCCAGTGCCACTCACACTGGTTAAAATGTAAGCTAGATATTGGGTTTCACTATATAAAGCGCTTTGAGTCACTAGAGAAAAGCGCTATATAAATATAATTCACTTCATTAACATCAATAAATATTGCGCAGACTTTATAGGAGCAAACATCGCATACTTTCGAAAAAATTAGGATCCATAATCTTATAAACTTATGATCGATTCTGAATACAAGGATGAGCTACAAATTTTAGAAGCTCTCCTAAACAGATCCAGCTTTAGTAAAACACAAAGCATCATGTAGCAGTATTGCTAAGTGCTTAACAAGAAATACATAATAAAACAATAGCTTACTATACAATGTCTGCTCTTACTTTGATGGCGACTGATAGGATATCCATATCTTCCGGTTTAGATGAATAATTAATTATGATGCACACAAAGGGTAAACAAGGAAACGTCTCCCTGCAGACACTGTCTTTAGTTGTGTGTGTTTGTTTCTATCTCTGAGTATGAATTGAATATCACAGATGTACAACTTCTAGATTCAGGGCTAAATCCTCCTAATATTCAGATGAGAGGCATGATTTATAATGTAGAATAACTCTGACGAATCGAGACGCGAAGATGCGGAAGCAGCATGACATCGCAACCAGCTCACTGTAAAAGCAGCAGATGGCTACTGAGCTCTGTGTTATCAATCCGCCGCTAAGAATCAGTCCCCCTGCGTAAGCGCTTATAATAACAACATCGCTAATATTTGGTTAATATTCAGGTGACAGTGGGGTCTGGAATGTAACTCCCGCGATAATCAAGGGAACACTGTTAAAGTGGGCTTCACGGTGGCAGAGGAGTTAGTGCGTCTGCCTCACAATACGAAGGTCCTGCAGTCCTGGGTTCAAATCCAGGCACGGGATCTTTCTGTGTGGAGTTTGCATGTTCTCCCCGTGAATGCGTGGGTTCCCTCCGGGTACTCCGGCTTCCTCCCACTTCCAAAGACATGCACCTGGGGATAGGTTGATTGGCAACACTTAATTGACCCTAGTGTGTGAATGTGAGTGTGAATGTTGTCTGTCTATCTGTGTTGGCCCTGCGATGAGGTGGCGACTTGTCCAGGGTGTACCCCGCCTTCCGCCCGATTGTAGCTGAGATAGGCGCCAGCGACCCCGAAAGGGAATAAGCGGTAGAAAATGGATGGATGGCACTGTTAAAGTACTTGGGAATTGACAGTTCACCACAAAGCAAACCATTAAAAGCTCTTCAGGGCATGTCTAATTGATAAATGACTTCACATGACTGACTGCACAATTTGAATTGCTTTACACAAGGGGGACTCTTGTAAATGTTGTTAGCATAGATTACTCACCTGATCTAGTCACGTTCACTACTCATAGTGGCTGTTATTTGACCTACAGTAAATTAAATTTATTTTAATCCTACTCTAAAAACAATCCTTGTGATAAGTAGCAAAGTCCTCACATTGTGGCGATGACTGACAAAATTGCTGGTCACATCTTTGACAAAAGACAGTTAACATGTTTGTGCTTCCATGATTGTTGTTCAAAATTAAAGGCCCCATAAAGTTATTGGTTTTGATGACGACAGCACACTGTTTTCGAGGTTAAATCACAACAAGGTATGTTCTTTACCTGAACTTCATTCACAGAGGCCAGACTGGTGAAATATTTGCTTCAGCTGAAGCTCAGGCACATGGCTCTATCATATTGTCCTTGCAAGGCTACGGCAATGTCACCAAATGGTAGAAAGAGACAGCGCAAATACATCAGCAGAAGGTTTCACAAACTGGGGTCTCATCGACCCCCCATGGGAGAGAGATGGAAGCCTTTTCTCAAAACCTTTTGACTCAAGAAGTCAGAATGATTAACTTACGATGACTGTGGAAATGGTGGGAGAGTGGTAGATGTACTACAGTGACAAAAGGCTCAATCAGCAGGGTGATCCATGTGTTTGATCCCCACAAGCAGCGGGTCAACCCTGTAAATACATAGATGGCCGTTTGTATTTAAAATACAGTAGCTTGATTTAAAATGGAAATGGTGCTTTACATATGAATATGTCTAACAGCAACCATTTCATTGTATTTTCTCAAGCACCAATACTATAACAAATTAGCCTGAATACAATAGATCAGTCAGTTTGTATTTTAAGTGGTATACATTTACTGTCTTCTTAAAAAAAAAAAAAAAACAACAAAGCCAGTATTGTCTAGTTCACTAAAAAAAAGTGAGTACACCTCAGAGTGAACATCTACAAAATTAGTTGCTATGTTATATGAGCTTGGACTCAAAATCAACACATCAAAAACTAAGTTAATCCGTATCAACAACTCCCCAATAAACATGTATCATAACCAGTTAGACGAGGTCGCCACCTTTACATACTTAGCAAGCATTATTGCAGTGGACGGAGGAACGGAGGAGGATGTCAGTGCCAGAATTGGAAAAGCAAGGACCACATTCATTATCTTAAATAAAATCTGAAAATCAAGAAACATATCACTCAAGACCAAACTGCAAATCTTCATCTCAAACGTCAAATCCACCTTACTCTACTGTTCAGAAACCTGGAAGATCACTGGCAACATACTCAACAAAATACAGACATTCTTCAACCACTGCCTCTGTCGCCTCCTTGGTATCTACTGGGCTAACACCATCTCCAATGCCCACCTTTGGGACCTCTCTAGACAAGACAAAATAGAAAAACAAATCAGGAGGAGAAAATGTAACTGGATTGGTCACATTGTGTAGACACAATATATCAATCACGAAACATGTTCTAACATGGAACCCGCAAGGCAAGAGGAAGAGAGAATGGCTTAGAGCCTCCTGGAGAAGAACCACAGAGCAGGAGATGAAGGCGCAAGGGCTGTCATGGCAACAACTGGAGCAGAGGGCATGAGACCGAAGGGGATGGAGCAGTTTCATCAATGGAGTATGTTCCTTAGGTAATTTAAAGGCCTAAGTAAAGTAAGTTACGTGAGCACCGTTATCTAGCACTGCCTTGATTTTCTTTGTCATGTAATTCACCAGCACACCAGTACTTGACTGCCTTCAGCTTCCTTAACAAGGCAGATGTTAACTTAGAGGTGTGTTTAGGCCTGTTATATTAAAGGCCTACCGAAATGAGATTTTCTTATTTAAATGGGGATAGCAGGTCCATTCTATGTGTCATACTTGATCATTTCGCAATATTGCCATATTTTTGCTGAAAGGATTTAGTAGAGAACATCCACAATAAAGTTCGCAACTTTCGGTCGCTAACAGAAAAGCCCTGCCTTTCCGAAAGTCGCAGACGATGACGTCACATGTTGATGGCTCCTCACATATTCACATTGTTTTTAATGGGAGCCTCCAACAAAAACAGCTATTCGGACCGAGAAAACGACAATTCCCCCATTAATTTGAGCGAGGATGAAAGATTCGTGTTTGAGGATATTGATAGCGACGGACTAGAAAAAACAAAAACAAAAAAAACAAGTTAAAAAAAAAAGCAATTGCATTGGGATGGATTCAGATGTTTTTAGACACATTTACTAGGATAATTCTAGGAAATCCCTTATCTTTCTATTGTGTTGCTAGTGTTTTAGTGAGTTTAACAGTACCTGATAGTCGGAGGTATGTGTCCCCTGGTGTCTTGACGCAAATGTCTCAGGGAAGTCGACGGCAGCTTTATGGACAGGGCAAGCTCAGCTGATCTCCGGTAAGAAGCGACTTTTTACCACAATTTTCTCACCGAAACCTGCTGGTTGACATTCAGTCGGGATTCACATTTTCTTGACCGCTGTGATCCATAGGAAAGCTTCACCTCCGGGAATTTTAAACAAGGAATCACCGTGTGTTTGTGTGGCTAAAGGCTAAAGCTTCCCAACTCCACCTTTCTACTTTGACTTCTCCAATATTAATTGAATAAATTGCAAAAGATTCAGCAACACAGATTTCCAAAATACTGTGTAATTATGCTGTTAAAGCAGACAACTTTTAGCTGTGTGTGTGTGTGCAGCGCTCATATTTCCTAACAGTCAGTGACGTCACGCGTACACGTCATCATTACGCGACGTTTTCAAAAAGAAACTCCCAGGAAATTTAAAATTGCAATTTAGTAAACTAAAAATGCTGTATTAGCATGTGTTGCAATGTTAATATTTCATCATTGATGTATGAACTATCAGACTGCGTGGTGGGTAGTAGTGGGTTTCAGTAGGCCTTTAAAAAACTGCCATGCCCATTTTCTGAAGAGAGTGGATCACGCTTCGTTTCAGAATTTCACAAGGGTGTGTTGGAATTGATCTTTTCTCAATGAACCATATCTCCCCAGTGACGTCAGCATTTATACAGCACCAGACCATGACGCTACAAACAACAAGACTCCGTCCGGTCACGGGAAAGGGAGTGCCTCAGAACTGAACAGAAACGGCGCAAGTCAAAGCACCAAGTTCATTATGAGATCTGAAAGGAAAAGTTAAAGTACCATGTGGAGATCCTCGTCCTTGATCCTCCGTTCCCTACCCGGAAACACCACGCCTGGTTCAGTGGTTTCAATTGTTTTAATGGTTTTTCACAATATGACAACGTTCAACAGTCTTTTAGCTTTTCAGCTTATGTACACGGTTATCTTTTCGGCTTGCTCTTCTCGTCTGGCAGTCCCCCTCTCGGTTGACAGCCCTCCTCATGGTTTCCAACGCTGCTAATAAAGGAAACAGGTGATTAGATAACTCCTCCCAGCTGAGGTATCTGCTCACCTGATTGCTGCTTCACGACCGCACATGCTCCGCCCGCATGGGACGCGTAGGACACGCCCCTCTCCACATACCAGTAGAGTGGAAATAACAAGTTGCCTCTGTATATATCTGATGTATGACACTGAAAGACTCCCAAAGTTTGCAAATAAATAGATATGATCAAAATAGTATCAATCTCACAGAGATTCCCTAGCCATTTCGAGAGATAATTAGGAAGCCAGTCACGTGATCGCGTGACGTCGTGCTAGGAATCAAAGATCCCCTCCCTATCAACAACAATGCAAATCATGCAAACTTTGTAGGTGCAAAAAAACGATTACTTTGAGGCAAATGATGGTCCTGAACCTTATATCTCTGATTCTGACTACAAGGAGGGTAAGCTACAAAGTTTAGAAGCTCTGATCTGCATGTATATCAGAGCTTTTCAAATTTTTGTATTTAGTGTATTAGATTATGCAACTAGTAGCGGGGGAGAGGAAAGTCTGGGTTTCCCTGCTTAAGCTGCTGCCCCCGCGACCCGACCTCGGATAAGTGGAAGAAGATGGATGGATGGATGGATTATGCAACTAGTGTTTGGATCCCACTGTACGCAATATCTGAAGAGCATTGAAAAAAGCATTTCACTGTGGTGTACTCTGCATGTGACGAATAAAACCTTGAACTTTGCTAAACAAATCCAGCTTTAGTGAATCACTACGCATCATGTAGAAGTATTGTTAAGTGCTAAGCATGAAATACAAACTACAAACATAACAAAACAATTGCTTTCTGTACAGTATCTGCTCTCATTGTGATGATGACTGGTAGGATGTCCTTATCTTCCCGTTAAAATGAATAACACATTTTAATCCACACGAAGAGTAAAAAAAAAAGTTGCTCCTGACACTGATATTGTTTTCTGTTGTAGTGTGTTGGTCTCCATCTCCAGGTATTAACTGAATGTCGCAAAAACTTCTAGATTCAGGGCTAAATCCTCCTATGATCCAGATGAGAGGCAGGATTTATAATCTAGAATAACTTTGAAGAGCTGGGGCACGATGATGCAGTAGCAGAACGGCATCTTCAGGGTGTGGTCACCTGCTGGTGCCCAGAGTCAGGATGAAACATGAAGAGGCTGTGTTTCCGTTTTATACTTCTAAAATCTGGAACAATCTTCCAGAAGATCTGGGACAGGCCTCAACTTTGGAAATGTTCAAATCCAGACTAAACATACTTTTATTCAACATGCATATGAAAACGTAATGTCTTTTATCTATAGTTTGATTTTAATTGAATTGATTATTGATTATTTTAATGATGATTGTATTCTTACTAATGGTTTTGTTTGCTTTCTTTTATTTTGTTGGCTACTGTAAAGCACTTAAAATTGCTTTGTGCTCTTAAAATAAACTTGACTTGCCTTTAGACAATAATAATTGGCTAATTGGATAGTAGATCTGTAATGCTCTACAAGCTGTAACTGTTCAAAATATATCCAAATTTCTTTGGAAGTGACCCATGAAAATATATGATAATATCTATACATAATTGGGAAAGGTTATTCACTTCTATGAAATACTGTAATTGCTGAAAAAATAAATGATATTTGCATGTCTAAACTGAAGATATCCAACTCTGATGTCTCCTATTTTTACAGGACCAGTGAGCAGTGTGTTGGTCAATCGCTACGGAAGTCGACCAATAGTGATACTGGGGGGCCTTATGTGCGGGGTCTCCATGGTTGCTGCTTCCTTTGGGAACTCCATCATTTACCTTTACTTATTCATCGGAGTCATTGCTGGTACAGTACAACAGTTTTCTTGTTCTTGCTCACCGGCCGTAATCGTACTTAGGAGTTTTATGATGACCGTGTTGTTAAACCACCCATTAGCACTTGTTTGACCCATTTGGTGTTTAGCGGCTGTCTAGGTGGCTTTTTGTTCATCAGAGGCATTAGTGTCCCCAGCTTCACGAGGGCAGTTATTGCACCTAAAGAGGAGGAGAATCGGGACAGTAAATGAGAAAAAAAAAACCAAATGGGTCCCAGAGAGCATGGCATAAAGTGGTCCACTGTTTTCCCTTTTATGCTCTTATCGCAGCTGTCACATGGGGGCTACCTGCCACCTTTAGTGGCTCATTACCCTTCCAAGGACAACTTTATAAGGATTAATAAGATAAGCAATTGGTCCTGGTTCGTACCGGGGGGCATTTGTGTCCTGTTTTCACACCCTGACTTAATAAGGCACTTTTAAGTAGCATACATTGAGTCATACAGTACAAAGAGCATTCGTACCACATACAGAGAACTGGGGTATAAGTGTTTTTGCTCACTAGCAAGTTACATGATATTCTTGTCTTTGCATGCTTAATGTTTTAATGATAGAAACTTAGTACACACCAAAGGAAAACCAAATTCAAGAGGCAAATCCCATATTCTACCCTGAAAGAATATGCCGTAACAGTGATATTAACATTGATATCAAAAATAGCTAAACATATACAGTATGTTCATATACATAAACAGCTAAAATATATACAGTATACATTAAAGCTTTTATGTCAGGCATGATATTTGATCATCTTAAATAATGTGATATTAGTTTTCCTAATGTAATCAAGCACAGTAACTATCCATAATTTGGAAATCTATCAGTTGTGCTCCCAACTACGCTGCTTTGGTTAGCGAGAGCTCTAGCTTCTAATCTACAGGGCTTCCAGAAAGTATTCATAGCGGTTCACTTTTTGTACATTTTGTCATGTTACAGCCTTTTTCCAAAATGAAATAATTACATTTTGCCCCCATAAGGACAAAACTGTCAATTTGATTTTTTTTTTAGAAATGTTTGTAATTGTATTTAAAAAAAAAAAAATACATGCACATACGTATTCACAGCCTTTGCTCAATACTTTGTTGATGCACCTTCAGCAGAAATTACAGCCCCAAGTCTTTTTAAATACGATGCCACAAGCTTGGTACTCCTACCTTTGGGCAGTCTGAAGTGGAAAGGCCTTTTAGGCTGAAACACGTGGGCATGTTTTTATTAGACTAGCCACACACTAATAAAGATGTGTTTCAGACTTTTCCTCATAAGTTTCGCCGGGCCGCGGCCCGATTGGTACCAGGCCACAGAAAATTTTTTTTATTCATTTTTATTTAAAAAAAAAAAAAAAAAAAAATGTTTTATTTTTTATTAAATCAACATAAAAAACACAATATACGCTTACAATTAGTGCACCAACCACAAAAACCTCCCTTTTTCATGACAAAAACCTCCCTTTTTCGTGACAAAGAAAAAAAAAAAAAAGAAAAAGTTTCCCCCCCCGGGCCGCGGGACAAATTATTAAAGCGGATACAAAAAGGTTGGGGACCACTGCTGTAGAGCACCTGAGGAACACCTTTTCCTACACCCAAGTTGCACTCCAATGCATTCTGCTTTTTTTGTTAATTGATTAATTGTTGCATCCTTTTTAGGTAGTGTATTGAGGCGGTGTGCATTTTTTTCATCTACTGATCAAAGTCATGCAGGATGGGTGAAACATGGTGGCTATCCACCAGAAAGTGACTGACTCTCCTCTCTTTCCATGTTTCTCCACTCAGGCTGCGGGCTCGCTTTAAACCTAAATGCATCCCTCACCATCATCAGCAAGTATTTTCTGGCCAAGCGTCCTCTAGCCAATGGACTTGCAATGGCTGGGAGTCCCGTGTTTCTCTGCTTCCTGGCGCCTCTTAATCAATACCTGCTGGACAAGTTTGGGTGGAGAGGAAGTCTTCTCATCCTTGGGGCTCTGATGCTCAACTGTTGCGTAGCCGGGGCCTTGATGAGACCTGTTGGGTCGTGCCTATCCTCTCCTGCACTACAGAAGAAGTCCAAGGAGCAGGCAGATAACTCCGACTCCAAACAATGGAAACAAAGCTGTGGCATTCATGCCAAAAAATTATTGGATTTGTCCTTCTTTAAAGATAGAGGCTTTGTAATTTACCTTATTGGGAACATATTGTTTATTTTTGGTGCCTATGCTCCCATTGTGTTCCTGTCTGCCTATGCTGTTAGTCAGGGTGTAGACCAATACTCCGCAGCATATCTACTCTCCATTATGGGTTTTGTGGACATGTTTGTTCGGCCTGGCACCGGCCTGATTGCCAACAGCAAGTGGATAAGACCTAGAGTCCAGTACTTCTTCAGCTTTGCCATGGTGTTCAACGGCACGTGCCATTTGCTATGCCCACTGATCAAAAGCTACACTTTTTTGGTGGTTTACGCTGTATTTTTTGGCTTGGGTTTTGGCATGGTTTTTGCCCTTATATTTGAGTGCCTTATGGATCTAATGGGAAATGAGCGCTTCCCCAGTGCTGTTGGACTGGTCACCATCATTGAGTGCTTCCCTATGCTGCTGGGACCTCCTACTGCAGGTAAAAAATGACATACATTTCCACTTACATACATGATAACATTGTAGAACTGCCTCCTTGTTGACTTGTTTGTAATATACCCAATATCCTTATTGCATATATTTTGTCAGCACATTGAGATTCAGCATTCTAGCTGAATTGAATTGAAGCAAAATATGTTCCAATATCACAATGAAGCGGCCGGAATGAGAATCAGCACCTCCAAATCCGAGTCCATGGTTCTCTCCCGGAAAAGGGTGGAGTGCCATCTCCGGGTTGGGGAGGAGACCCTGCCCCAAGTGGAGGAGTTCAAGTACCTAGGAGTCTTGTTCACGAGTGGGGGAAGAGTGGATCGTGAGATCGACAGGCGGATCGGTGCAGCATCTTCAGTAATGCGGACGTTGTACCGATCCGTTGTGGTGAAGAAGGAGCTGAGCCGGAAGGCAAAGCTCTCAATTTACCGGTCGATCTACGTTCCCATCCTCACCTATGGTCATGAGCTTTGGGTCATGACCGAAAGGATAAGATCACGGGTACAAGCGGCCAAAATGAGTTTCCTCCGCCGTGTGGCAGGGCTCTCCCTTAGAGATAGGGTGAGAAGCTCTGTCATCCGGGAGGAACTCAAAGTAAAGCTGCTGCTCCTCCACATCGAAAGGAGCCAGATGAGGTGGTTCGGGCATCTGGTCAGGATGCCACCCGATCCCCTCCCGAAGGAGGTGTTTAGGGCACGTCCAACCGGTAGGAGGCCACGGGGAAGACCCAGGACACGTTGGGAAGACTATGTCTCCCGGCTGACCTGGGAACGCCTCGGGATCCCCCGGGAAGAGCTAGACAAAGTGGCTGGGGAGAGGGAAGTCTGGGCTTCCCTGCTTAGGCTGCTGCCCCCGCGACCCGACCTCGGATAAGCGGAAGAAGATGGATGGATGGATGGATGGGTTATCACAATGAATCCATGTAGGTTATTAGCCTGTTCATTTTATTGGCTTACTGCACAGGTTTAAAAGGTTAACCAGGAAAATCTCAAAAGCCACCTTGTTGGTTTCAAATACCTCGTTAGAAGTTAGCAACAGGTAGTGGGCCCATTTAAATTGAAAACAATCTTGGTCCGCTGTCACTTCCATTATGTCTGTCACTTTCGCTGTCGCTTATTGTTGTTGTATTGTGGCTTTTATGTTGTGTTGCGGCGTAAGGTTTTTGTGTTGTGGCTTTTTGTTGCTGTGTTACACCGTTTGCAACCTGTCTTGTGACTGAAAGTTTTTATTGGCTGATGTTGTTTTGTACCATTTGCAATCGTTGTTGTGTTGTGGTGTTTGCATTTGTTATTAGTCTTACTGGCCACCCTACAATACGGTGCATGTTAGCATCGGATCACAGAAGCGGTATTGAAATGAAGAAAATAACCCAACTTTTCCCATGTGACGCTTCTTAATAATTGATGCCTGGTGTGTCAATTTATATGTCCGCTTCAAAGATCATTCAGAGAGGACTGCAATGTGTTAAAAAATAAAGGCACTGAAGAAACACTGACGCTGCACAGTTTAATTAGCTGTGCATGCCAGCAACACTGACAAACTTACTGTGCCTGAACCTGAGTTTTAATGAGGTGGAAATGTATAGGCCCCCGGTTTGTCTGGTGCGACCCTGTTCTGAGGCGCTCATTTAATAGGGTAAATAAGTGCCTCCCTGCACATCTAGCATACTGCTCCAGAGCGCCTAATCATTACGTCTCCTCTAAGTATAGTACTCCGCTTGTTACTCTACCCCCAAACCTTGGGGTGAGTCCAATTAGATGAAAGTGAGGCGTATGTAATTAGCTTCTTGCTTTGGGTGTTTAATGGTGTTCTGTTCAAACTCCTGTCATTGTGATTATTGTACCTGTGCCATAATTAAACTGTGACTACATTTAAAACAATAGGTGAATACGCCAGATGGACCCCATTAATGCTTTGCTAATCAAAGCCTTTCTTAATGAGGGTGATGGTCATTTGTGTTTATCCACCAGATGACTGCTATCAATCAGATGCAAGGTGCCCATTTCTAGAGTAGAAACAACCATCATTAAAGTTCTCTTTAGAGACCATTCTAAAACTGCTTTATGTTCTACCCATAAGTGACATGTATTAGATTTTTTTCATGTCAATGTAAACCGTACAATTCCGATATTTTCAAGTCCGATCCAGGCCTCTTTCGCATGTGGATATGAATAATATTATGTTTATTATTATTGTTGTTTTTTACTTTATGAACAGTGTGAACTAAACATGTTCACAGGACTCAATGGGCGCACCAGATTTAGCTAATAGCTAATTCATATGTAGTCCTTACAACATACAACACACATGGGAGAAAACAAATAACACAATCACCAAAACAAAAGGACGAGTCATAAAACTACACCTAGTCGCATTGAAAAAATACAATATTAAACAGCAACATATTCAAAAAGCACATGGCACGTAAGCCCTAACATAACTAGACACCTCCTCTCACAAATCCCCGGTATTCAAAAGGAGACCTATACAACTATCCATCCATCCATTCCCTACCGCTTATTCCCTTTGGGGTCGCTTGGGGCGTTGGTGCTTATCTCAGCTACAATCAGTTGGAAGGCAGGTACACCCTGGACAAATCGCCACCTCATCACAGGGCCAACACAGATAGACAGACAACATTTACACTCACATTCACACACTAGGGCCAATTTAGTGTTGCCATTTAACCTATCCCCTGGTGAAGTGAAGTGAAATTATATTTATATAGCACGTCTTTGGAAGTGGTAATCGTGGAGTGAACCCACGCATTCACGGGGATTACATGCAAACTCCACACGGAAAGATCCTGAGCCCGGTATGAACCTTGACTACTCAGGACCTACGTATTTTGTGAGGCAGACGCACTAACCCCTCTTCCACCGTGAAGCCCCCTATTAAATTAAAAAATGCATATGCTGGAGAGTATAATTCATAAACTGCCTGTTCCAAGAGGTCCACAATTCATAAAATACCCAAGTATACAAAGCATATCCAAAAAAACACATACTTTGAAAACAATATAACATTTATAAGACACATGCTCAAAACCTGTACTTTACACTATTAGTAAATTAATGAACACATTTAAAAGATCTACTAAAACACTACAATACTACACAGGTAAAATATTATACCTTTCCATTGCCAAACAAGCTATGACTGTATGTCATATTAGAAATCTGGAGAGTCTTACAATTGGGGCCCGAGTTTTAGACTTAGAGCAAAGCATCACGGTTTCTCAATGGGGTGGGGAATTAAAAATTACTTTTTGCACCAGAAGAATATGAGAAATAACAATCACATGATCAAAACTCGAGTATGTTTAATTTAGAGAGAATCTTACAATGGTTGCAATCTTTTTTGTTTTGTTTTAAATCCTATAGTTTCTGTGCTTGCCTGTACAACGATCTAATTGGCTTTGATTCGCCCGAGTCCTGCATGGCATACAATATTTCAAGTAAGAATAATAGCATGCAGATATGTTTTCATTTTTTTTTATGTTTTCAGGAGAAAGAGAGTTTATTTTATGCCGGAAATTATTAGTAATATACTTCAGTTCATGGGCTACGTTTTGTAAATGTATGTACCTTAGATATGTATCCGATGCTGCGGCAGTCTGAACGCTTTAGTAACGTGAAGAACTACATAAAAATATCGGAATTAACAAAAAATCTGAATTTGGCAGCATACCCTGTGTAGCATAAATGTACCTTTGTGTATAGGTGTGTCATAAGTTATTATGTTTGATTATTTTGAGTGGAACATCAAGGTAAACGATAAGTATTGGCGTCCTGAATTTAAAAAAAATTCCCCTTTAGGCATAACACAAAAGTCCACTGTCCACAAGGATGCTGGCTTTTGGAATAATGTGCTAAAACATACAAACCTGGTTTGAGAGGGCTTTCCGGAGCAGTTGTCTGCTATCTTTTTTTGCACCTCGGATTATTTGCATGCTCACACTCGTGCGTTATAAAATATGTGATGATTTGAACACACCTTAAATGCGTTTCACATTGGGATTTTGAGAAATTGGCGCATCAGTATACCCTGGATTTATTCGATTGTTTTATTCACGCTGACACGATAACATAGCAATGCAGAAAGGACGTTAAACAATGCCACAGAAACTCACTTAATACTTTTGAAATATGATTTTTTTTAATGTGGATTTTGGTCCTCATCACAGAAATAGAAGCTTTCTGTCATTGATCAAATACGATGAATGAGAGAATGCAATTTGGAGAGCCGAACAGAGAAATAGATGACCATACACACTGAAAGTGGAAGAGATAAACACCTGACAATTGATCCGTGTCTGGGGGTGAGACGGTCCTGGAAACCTGAAGGCTTAAATGATCCAAAGCACATTTGTCACTTTGCTGTAGACTTGGCTTTGGTATCTGTGGCTCTGAGAATGGGCCTCTCTTTTTGATTCGTTTTGGTAGCAGCTGTCCAAATTGCCTTCTGAGGGACGCAGGGGGACCCATGAGGGGTGTAATGGGCCGTGGTCATTTTCCAACACGGTGCCTCTCAATTTGGCCCCCGTTAGGACACCTTCTGACTTACACACATACACTCATGAATTCATTCAAGTAGATGCAGTGTCATGCGTGTTGTGCCTTTTCAAAAGCAATGTTATTATGACAAAGCATGAGGTCAAATGTGTGGCTTCTGTCTCAATGCAGGTTTCCTTGTGGACATATTTGAGGACTACAAGTACCTCTTCTTCATGTGTGGCGCTGTGATTGTGACGGGTGGCCTCTTCCTCTTTGTCATGAACTTTTACAACTACCATATGATTGAAAAGCAGAGGAGACAACTGAACCCCAAAAGCCATAAAGACCAGGACCAGGCTGAGATGCAAAACACGCTCAATCACAATTTTCTTGCGAAGAAGTCCACTGTGCTTGGAAATGAAACTGGCAGTGACCCCCAAGGAGAGCTTGCGAGCTCCGACAATGTTGAAGTAATACCTATTTAATTTTAATTTTCTTATTTTGTCTACATGAGCTGTACATGTGAAGTTGTATTTTATAACTAATGAATTATTTGAAAATCCTACAATAAGAAGGGGATACATATGGCCGCTTTCGTCGCTGTTTGCCTTACAGATTAATTGTGACAAATTTGGCCACTTTTGCTGCCAGATGGCGGTAAAGTGTTAAATATCTTGAAATATGTTTTGTGGCCAGTCCAACTTTAACCACAGCGTCAGTTGCTATGGAGAGTGGAGGTTTCCATCATTTTCAGCAGACTGCATTGCAAAATGAGTAACCCTCCCCATGTTTTCCTCACATGCAAGATCCATCCAGGTATGGGGCCATATGAATCCCTTCCCTACTGTAGTTATTTTACCAATTAACCTTACTCAGTATTTTAGTTAAAAACAAATTCCAAAAATTCCGGACTTTAAGCCGGTACGTTTTTTACGCTTTCAACCCTGCGGCTTATAACATAGTGTGGCTAATTTATGGATTTTTCTTTGCTGACGACCATAATGCAAATAATTTAAAAAAAAAACAAGCAAAGACTGAGCTTTTAACCGGAAGTAAAAATGCCGTATAGCCGTCCTAAGCGTATCTGCTCAAATGGATTCTTCATTCATCACTCCAAGCAACGTTTGTACGTTTTACAGAATAACTAAAACAATTGTTACTTACTTACTAAACCGTCTGATGTGTGATGTCTGTAGGAGTGTTTGCAAATTTGGACGTACTATCGTAATGTAATAAAGTTAGCGTCATTAGCATTAGCTAATGTACTAACCCGTTTACAAGTGTTTGTGTTAGTATTATTAACTTACAATGGCTTTCTTTATGTATTGTTTCCGTTTCGTAATTCATCAAAACGTTTCCGTTTACTTATTGAGTCTGTTTTGTTGACGATGACTTCTGTTTTGTTTGATCAGCTGTTGCCATGTTACGGACACCGTTTGGAAACAGTGTAAATAAGTAAATATCTGCAGCTTATAGTCCGGTGGGGCTAATACATAAAAAATATTTTTTTCTTATAAATGTTGTTGGTGCGGCTTTTTTATAGTCCGGAAAATACGGTACAGTCATGCAGTGAGGTTCATGGCTGGCATGACTCTTGAGTCAGCTATACATGTGTGTCCAATTCACTGGTTGCTTCACCTTGTGTTGTTTCTCCGCAGTTTGTTTTCTGATCCGCAAGAATATTAATGGGACACGTTTCCATTAAACACATAAGACAGGCTGTTGGGGAAGGCTTTGAGAAACAGGCCCACGCAGCGCAATCCACTTAATGAGGTAGTTCACATTCTGCCATGTATTTTGGGAATAGCTCAAATTAAGCTCAAATTAAGCAAATAAAACGTTAACAAGGATATCAATCAGACAGAAAATTAATTTGCAACCCAAAATTCCCTTCACAGACCAGTGGACACAAACAAAAAAGTATTCACAATTTTTTATTAGTTTTTTTTTTATCCTTTTTTTTCACTTTCACTATCTTTGATGGCATTGCTAAAATGTACCTGATAGGTTAAAAAAAATCATATCAATTATGCTTGAGTTTTTACTCATTGCGAAATGTAACATTCTTCGTATTAAATCAGTTAGTACCTCCAGGATTTTGCAATGCTGCGAACACGCCCATTCACCATCCCGCAACTTCCCTGCACGTTTGCCAATCATCGTCATTTGTGCCAATCGTGTTTGTGTCTGAGATGCACTGAAATGTGTTCGTCAACTGTCATCAAAACAGTGATACACATCAAAACATATAGTTTTTTCTTGTGTAGACCAAGCCAGAACAAACGCTTATCATTCAATCAAAATGTTTTTATACCACCCTTAAACACAAGTCTCTCAAAGAATTTCACTTACAATGAAATCCCCTGATCTAAACAAACATCCGAACAATGAAAAACTTTAAAGACCACCGCTAAGGAAAAAGAAGAAACCTTGAGAAGGGACTGCAGATGTATGATCTGAACCGAGGATGTCGTTGTGGCTTGTGCAGCCCTTAGAAAGACTTGTGATTTAGGGCTATATAAAAAAACATTCATTGATTGATAGGAACCCACCTTCCAGGGTGACCAGCTGCGATGGATTTCGAGTGGGTATAACTATTGAATTGTTAAATTGATAGATCATGTGGGAGTCCAGTCCATCGGGAAGCCAACAGATAGTCAAAGGGGGATTTTCCGAGTTTAGCCAGTGAACTTAACATGCATAGGTAAGTTATTTGGATCATAAATGAAAGTTTTAGAGTAAAACATACACTGAGAATGTCTGCAATTTGTGGATAACAGTGGACAATGAGGAAGCCTTTAGTGGTGTTTCGTTCTGGTACTACAATTATTGCTAATATTAGGTATAATTGATTAGTATGGTGATTTGACAAGCGAGCTCCGAGCATATGCTTGTCTACTTTTAAGCCTTGTATAAAAAGAGTAAAACATCAATACAGTATTTTTTTAAATTTTTGTTAAAATATTTTACTCTTTGATATCATTGATTACAAATTCATAATATCACATGTCGATCCAATATTAAAATAAGCCTCAAAACATCACAACTTTTATCCGAACTTTCTGTGTAAGTCCCTGCAAATTCAGTGCATTTTTGGCCCAACAATCACAAAAAAATCCTGGAGGAACTGGATATTGCCGATGTAGTCGACGTTAGATAATGCAGCCATGCGGCAGGAAGTTGTGTAACTTCCACACCGATAATGTGTTGACACCCTGCGGCGTTAAGCTCACTGGCTAGCATTGCATAAATACCTCAACCGGTCGGGAGACGCGTTACAAAAATATGAACTCATTGTAGTTCTAGGCACGGTTACACGTGAATAACTTTCTGTCTAGAATTATGGACTAAAGTAGTGCTTAGGTTAAATACATCGAAACATAAGCTTGTACTCTATTTTGCTGTCTCCCGAGGCCCCGAACCCATGAACATGTCATCTTTCAGCACACTTTTTAAACATTTGCCAAACAAACTACTGAAAACTGAAAATGTTCTACACGTGTCAAATAATGTCACCTACTTGCCCTGGAAGTGAGGAACACGCTATACGAGGCCTGGACAATTATTTGGACAAAAGCGGCAAAATTTAGGAAATAAAATGTGTCAGAGAGCCGGTGTATCTGTTTTTAGGAACACTAATACAAAAACCTCACAATAATGTCTGATTGAATGCTAAAAACGTTATGATAAACCGCCTTAAAAAAACAGAATGGAATTTAGTTTTTTTTTACTGAATAAGACACCCAGAATGTAAATGAAAATAAAGAATGTAGGATTTACAATATTAACTATGAACGATAAAACACTGAATATTTTACAATCAAGCGAAATGCAACAAACACAGCAAAATATGAATGCAAAGAGTAAAAAAAAACAACCCACCTACAATCTGATACATCTGAGTTGTCACTAAGCTTTAGATCTTTGTTTTAAAAATCTCCTTCCGAGTCTGTCCATGACACCCTCATTTCAGGCTGGCAGCTATGGAAACACTCTGTTGAAACGCTCCCCACCCATACTGCTTGGTGCCTCGTCTGAGTTGCTGTGATTTAGATTACCATAGTAACTAGTAGGGGTGCGGGAAAAAATCGATTCGAATACGAATCGAATCGAATACGTTGTGCGATTCAGAATCGATTGTCTTTTTTTATTTTTATATTTTATTCTATTTTATTTTATTATTATTTTTTAATCAATACAATAAACCACTACACAGCAATACCATGACAATGCAATCCAATTCCAAAACCAAATCTGACCCAGCAACACTCAGAACTGCAATAAACAGCAATTGAGAGGAGACACAAACACGACACAGAACAAACCAAAAGTAGTGAAACAAAAATTAATATTGTCAACACAGTATCAACATTAGTTATAATTTCAGCATAGCAGTGATTAAAAAGTCTTCATTGATATTATCATTAGACATTAAAAAAACCAAAAAAAACAATATTGTCACAGTGGCTTACACTTGCATTGCATCTCATAAGCTTGACAACACACTGTGTCCAATATTTTCACAAAGATAAAATAAGTCATATTTTTGGTTCGTTTAATAGTTAAAACAAATTTACATTATTGCAATCAGTTGATAAAACATTGTCCTTTAAAATTATAAAAGCTTTTTTCAAAAAAATCTACTACTCTGCTTGCATGTCAGCAGACCGGGGTAGATCCTGCTGAAATCCTATGTATTGAATGAATACAGAATCATTTTGAATCGAAAAAATATCGTTTTTGAATCGAGAATCGAATCGAAAAAATCGATATATTATCGAATTGTGACCCCGAAGAATCGATATTGAATCGTATCGTGGGACACCCAAAGATTCACAGCCCTAGTAACTAGTATATCATGCAAAATGGCAGATTTCACCATTGAAATACTTTGTATAGTTCAAGACTTATGGTCATTTGAAAACCTCACTGCACATCATAATGGCAGCTACAGTTTCCATCTTAAAGATCTAAAAAAAAATTTGAGGGGAAGGTCCGGCGGGCCAGATTGAAAAGCTTAACGGTCTGATGTGGGATCTAAACCGAGGATGTCGTTGTGCCTTGTGCAGCCCTTTGAGACACTTGTGATTTAGGGCTGTGTAAATAAATATTGACATTGATTGAACAGCATGCAGCCCCTGGGCCTTAATTTGCCCAGATCTGTGCTATACTGTATTACAAAAAAAAACCCAAAAACGCCATTGAAATTACTATTATTATTTGTGTTGTACATTGATCAAAGTTGTCAGTCACCCTTATGTGACGCGACGGTGTTCACAGATATCAACAAATATGTCTGTGACTCCCTGAATCACCTCAGCTTGGTTACAATAAGGACGTATATTTATTGTACTTGTGTTGTGTAACTACTGTATCTCCTGACACTGTTGCACTGACTCCTTTCCTTCAGATTGATGTCCTGAAGCAGAACTTGAATGTGTTAAAAGTGTAATTACTGTACGAGTATCATTTCAGATCAGGTGCACATTTCCTATCATGAACACTGTATATCAAGTATTCCAGCGGTGAGTAATGCTGCAATCCAGACTGCTTGAAACTTCTGACGTCTAGACCATTTTTCTTGTATTCGTTCTTAGGCCTTTCCTCGTCTTCAATGATAATGAAACAGAAATACAATATTCAACAAGTAGAAATAATTTTTATAAGCAGTGTTTTTTTATGTTATTTAGTCTTCAGTTTTATTTTATACCATTAAGCAGGGCCCGTAGCTAAGTTTTTAACGACAACGACACTTGTTTGCATAATATCAAAACGCTAGCTTTTTTTGTTAGTTTTGCAGGTATACATATTTTGTTACTTGATGAATGATTCCTGTTAGGATGCTAACGTTACTATGCTTGCTTCTTTTTTTTTTTTCAAACCTATTTTTGTAGGTTTACACCTCAGTCATATTTTGGTACTTGATACATGCTAACATTTCCATGTGCAAGCCTCATAGATAGATATTGTGGTACCTGATGTATGTTACAGTTAGCATTTTAGCATGCTAACATTAGGTTTGTGTTTTTTTCTTTAGCTAATTTAGCAGGTGACCTCAGTGTCATATGCTTTGGTATTTCGCTAATGTTAATTGTAAGCATGCTAATGTCAGTATAGTACTTTTAGCATGCTAACTTTGCTCAGACACGTTGTCACTGGATGTTTTTTGGCCAGCGGGCTAAATGTTAGCGTCATAGTTGGGCTACGGTCATATAATCAACCATCAACCATTGTGTGTGACCAGTTTAACAGTACAGATTGGACATATTTAACAATCATACACATTTACACACAAAAAGAAAAGAAAAGAAAAAGAATGATCGAAAAAGGAATGGGTTGTAGCCAAAGCTTATATTTGCCTATCCTATACATTCACTGAAAATTAGATTGCCTGAAACATCAACGTTTAAAAAAAATCAATGGGATGAAAGTAATTGTTACTATATATTATATTTTTCAATTATTTAACCTTTCAAGGTTTTCTCAAACCTTAAGAAAGAACTACATGTCTTCAACTCATCACTGAACTTGTTCCACCATTTAACTCCTAAAAATGAAATACATTTGTATTTTATATTCGTTTTTACTTTATGTATTTCAAAAATCAATTTCCCCTGTAAATTCTAGTTTTCTCCTATTAATTGAAATAACCTAAAAATACAAGCTGGAAGGCTGTTCTTTACTCGAAACATAATTTCCATTGTTTTTAAAACACAGCATCTGAACATTTTAACACATTAGAACTTATAAATAATAGATTGGTATGTGCACGCTTGTGTGTTATTCTAATGGCCCTTTTTTAAAGTTTAATTATTGGGTCTATGTTTGTTTTATAAACATTTCCCCAAATGTCAACACAATATGTTAAATATGGAAAAATAAAAGAATAATATAACGTTTGCCAACATTTCTTATTCAGCATGGGTTAAGGTTGGAGTTAGACCTTTCTACCAAAATTGCATTTTCTGGTTCTTTGAAAAAAACATTATACGTTGCACTATTTTTGAAGGCGATAACTGCCAAAATGGCCCCTTCATCCTTTGAGTTGTCGGTCTGTGGCCCTCAGGTTTAGGCAGTCCTGGTATAAAAAGTTCCAAATTATGCAGCAAAGAAAACAGATGTTTTGAAAGTAAACTTTGTTTAAATGTATTGCTTTGTTTGAACTTTGTTTTTTAATGGCTTTCAAAATAAAAATGTCCAACCAAAAAAATGTGACAATACCTTTGACTATTTTGTGAATGTGTTTTGTGATGTTAAATAAAAGATTGAAGATTCTTGATGGAATTGTTATAGTTAGTCGTATCTGGTCACGATGCATCTTTTTCATTTTTGATACAATTGAGTATTGGCCAACGTCCATATTAATCTGATACAGTATCAGCATGAACCATAGTACATATTTTAAGCATATTGTACTGAGGAACAATAGAAAAGTTGAACTTAATCGAATGAAATTACAATCGGAGAATAGTTAAAACCCATTTATGAACTTTAATGGACTTTTGCTGTCTTTAAGTTAAAGTGTAGTGGTATTTTTTTTGGCAAAACCTAGTGGTCACGATAATTAAGATCATGACAATATTTCGAATGATGCGGACACATTTGTTACTGGATACGTTATTACGCCTTTGCCTTGGAGACATTGTATTGCCAGTACTATGCAACTTTAATTATTTGATACTCGTCTATATTGACAAATTAGGTGTTTTAGACTGCAATATTGTTCTATTAAGGACACTTGTTACTGTCAGACTTTTCCCTGACAGTTTGGCTATGTTTTAGTTTTTCCTCTGCATTTGTCTTTGTTTCCTGTCTCCGCTTTTATTTTGTCTTTATTTCCTGCTTGTTTCTCTGAGTGCTGTGTCCCCCCAGCTGTGGCTGATTGGCACCTGGTGTCAATCAGCCAGCTGCTATTTAGACCTGTTTTCTCCTCCAGTCAGTGCTGGATTATTGCCGCACCTACCGGTTGTTTGTAACTACTACCTGTCAATGTGATTATTACTTATCGTCGTAGCTGTGTCTACTTTTGTTCACTCTGCTCATGCCATAGTTCCTTCTTGTCACAGTGTTTTTTTCATAGCCTAGTTTATCCGCCTCGTGCGCACCTTTTATTTGTACCCTTTGTTTTGTTTTGTTTTCGTGTTTAAATTAAAACCATGTTTTTGTACTCAATGCCTGTCTCCTTCTCTGCACCTTGGGGTTCGTCACAAACTCACTCTGACAGAATAATCCAGCCAAATTCGAACCCCGTAGAGATGTCTATGGCAGAGAGGTTTAAATTAAAACCATGTTTTCTTACTCAATGCCTGCCTCCTTCTCTGCACCTTGGGGTTCGTCACAATCAAAACCTGACAGTTACGCATGTCTAGCTTCTCTGCTAGGCTGTTGTGTAGCTGCTAGCTTGGAGTAGCCTACAGTGTAGCTTAGCATGTTTACCATTTGCAAATTACTTTACTAAAATAGAGAAATCCAATTTTATGTTCCTTAAATCCAGATTTGATGTCTATCAGAGGTTCTTAACCTTTCTGGCCTAGGGTCCAGACCAATTTACTTCAGAGGGATCTGGGGCCCACTCTAATATTAACACTAAACTAGTAATCTTACCGTTGATTTTAATCATATTCAAAAAATGTATCTAAATGTGTTGATTACAAATACTATTATTTATTTAACACATGAATGTTTCGGTCTGACTGATCAGAAAAAATAGTATTAACAAAATCTACTGCATAAGAAGGGACTCAAATAACTGTCGAAAAATACTTGCACATAAAATCATGTTGTGCTAATGAAAATGTGTCTTAACCATGCTGTCAATAAAATGTAAATGCAAATAAAAATACAGCTTCACCACTTTAGTCATCCTTTTTGCGCTTGACAAACTTCTCTATTACTTTATCTCCAGACTTCGTTTGTTTGAGATTGTCATTACTGACACAAGTGGTTGGAACGTGTAATACAACTGAGTACCTCAGCGGCCCATACGGACCACAGCTGAGAAACCGATACATTTTCACGGCCCTCTTAGAAGCCCAATGGACTGGACTCTCACTGTTATGTTAGATCTACTATGGACTGGACTCTCACATTATGCTAGATCCACTCGACGTCCATTGCACTAGTCGCCCTGGAGGGTGGGTGGGTCCCCACATCTGCGGTCCTCTCCAAGGTTTCTCATTCTATGCGGTCCTCTCCAAGGTTTCTCATTCTACCATTGGGTTGAATTTTTCCTTGCCCTAATGTGGGATCTGAACAGAGGATGTCGTTGTGGCTTGTGCCGCCCTTTGAGACGCTTGTGATTTAGGGCTATATAAATAAACATTGATTGATTGAAACACTGGTATAAGGCAAACCAAATAACCAACTTTTATTAACATTTTCATGTCTGAACAGATTGAAGTGAATTAACACATATTATGTTTTGCATATCGTGAATGTTAGTATTCACCTAGGAGAAAGCCAACCACCAAGTTTAAGTAAATAGTGGTATTTCAGTTTGAGCACATAAGATAAGGCCCCTTAGTTTGACATTTGCAGGTGGATTGGATCACTTCTCGTTGAAAAGAAGCCCTAATTGGGACTTCGGAATGCCAAAGTGATAGCCCTATCCTTGAGAAGAGACTACCTGCTAGTGCAACGTCAACATCTAAGTTATGACTTAAAGCAGTTGTTTTCCAGACACTTACACACAAACATATATATATATATATATATATATATATATATATATATATATAGGCTTCTCCAAGGGAGGACACATTTTCTCGTAATAAAGAAACTTTTGATCCAGCCACACTGCCGTGTCACCCTTCTGTCTGGACGAGGACGACAAGACCAGAAATACACATCAAGATGAAGGTTAAATATTGTCACCATATCACAATTTGCATACATATTGAGAGTATAACATACATGATTATGCCTGCCTGCATAATTGCCTTGTACCAGTGTCGGGTGAGGAGATTCAAATTCACAAGTGATGAATGAGACTGTTTCCTAGAAAAAACCCGACCATAAGTCATTATTTTAGTAGAAAGGTCATTAGATGGCATGAACATGACATGGGCTGTATGGATATGACTGAGTTGTGTTGCAGACTGACAAAAACATGCCCTACATACTTTGTTCACTTCATTAAAACTTTTGCGTGTTTCATGTATCAAAACCCTTGTCACTGTTTATTGACGCGACAATAAAGAATAGAACCAGGACACGTTCAAACGCCTTCTAATCAACATCTGCCAGGGATGTTTTTCAGTACGGGGGATCTCGCTCCAATTTTTCACGACAATTATAGTGCTGGGGGAACACATTTGGAAATGTCAGCAGCTTAAGGGCTCGAGCACCTAATGAAGCGAGGCCTGGTTGCTCCAGGCTGGTGCTCGGAGTTGTGTCGAGCTGCACACACCTCAGCAAATCAGCAGGGCGCTAAATTATTGTGTGCAGAAAAAAAATTAAAAAAATGAAGTGTGCACTTTTTTGTGCTTTTTCCTACACCTGAATATTCTACCAGTCCTTTGACCGTGACACAGGGTGAGAGTACGAGAGAAGGAAGACTCAGTCACTAATGGTGTACTGCATTTATAATCCTGTAGTGTTGTCCCGTTAGCAATATTTTGGTACCGGTACCAAAATGTATTTAGATACTTTTCGGAACATTGATGCTTTTGTAACTAAAGGGGACCACAATAAAATTGGATTATTGGCTGTATTTTAACAAAAAATCTTACGGTACATCAAACATATGTTTTTATTGTGAATTGTCTTTGAATAAAATAGTAAACATACAAGAAAACTTCTCTTTTAGTAGTAAGTAAACAAACAAAGGCTCCTAATTTAGTCTGCTGACATATCCAGTAACATATTGTGTCATTTTCCAGTCCATTTTGTCAACATTATTAAGGACAAGTGGTAGAAAACGAATTATTAATCTACTTGTTCGTTTACTTTTAATATCTGCTTGCTTTTTCTTTTAAAATGTTCTAGCTATCAATCAATCAATCAATGTTTATTTATATAGCCCTAAATCACAAGTGTTTCAAAGGCCTGCACAAGCCACAACGACATCCTCGGTTTAGATCCCACATAAGGGCAAGGAAAAACTCACAATCCAGCGGGATGTCAATGTGAATGACTCTAACCTTGGAGAAGACCGCAGGTGTGGGTGACCACCCCCCTCTAGGGAAGATCTACTCGACGCAATGGACGTCGAGTAGATCAAGCATAATATTGTGAAAGTCCAGTCCATAGTGGATCTAACATAAAAGTGAGAGTCCAGTACAGTCTTGATGAAATTGGTAATTGTGGGAATCCTCAGGGCTCAACTTTAGGACCCCTATTGTTCCAGCCTGTACATGCTGCCTGTTCTTGACTGGATCACCTGTCTCGATCACAGGGCATTCTTGATGAAATTGCTAACTTTGGAAATGGCTATGACCTGTGGGGTTCCTCAGGGCTCAACTTTAGGACCCCCATCCTTCCAACTTGTACATGCTTCCAATAGGCCAGCTAATACTTAGCTTAAATGTGTCCTATTACGCAGCTATGCCGATGACACTCAGATCTACGTGTCACTGACGGTAGGTTGATTCACTTTGTCTCTGCATGGAACAGACCAGTGTGTGGATGCAAAACAATTTCTTCGGCTCAACTCCGACAAAAGTGAACCAATTGTCTTTGGCGCAAAGAAGCAAAGAGACACTATTATTAGTCACCTTGAAAGTCTCACTAAACCCTATTAATCAAGTTAGAAATCTCAGGGTAATAATGGACAAAGACTTGAACTTTAAAAGCCACGTTAAGTCAATAACATCAGCAGCTTTTGACCACATAAAATCATTGCCAAAATCAGAGGAATATTGTCGAAATCAGACTTACAGTAGAAAGACTAATCCAAGCCTTTGTCTGACTACCGTAATGGCCTTCTCACTGGGCAGCTTCAGTACACCCATGCTGCTGCTCGAGTCCGGACAAGAACCAGGAAATACGACCATATTAGTCCAGTCCCTCTTTGGCAACTGCAATGGCTTCCAGTTTCTCAGAGAAAAGACTCCAAAAGAGCTCTGCTTGCTACACTTTTCTTCGAATGTGATAATCACATATTTTTCTGTTGTTTGATACTTTACATTAGTTTTGGATGATGCCACACATTTGGGTATCAATCCGATACCAAGTAGTTACAGGATCATACATTGCTCATATTCAAAGTCCTCATATGTCCAGGGACATATTTCTTGAGTTTATAAACATAATATAAATAAATACAAACAAACCAAAGATTTTGTGATGTCAGAAAATATCAACGTAATCCTAGTACTGTCGACTAGATACGCTCCTGTACTTGGTATCATTACAGTGGCTGTTAGGTGTCGATCCACCTAAGGCGTTTGTTTACATTTTGACACCAGTGAGCTACTGTACAGTGTGTAGTGAAGCATGTTTAACTATTCCTCGTACTGCAGGGATGATACTTGTACGAAACGTAGATAAAAGGTTAACAATATGACTTTAATATTATGATATATATATTAAGATAACTATTGCTACAAAAGTTGTCTAAACCACGTAATGTAGTAATCTGGAAGTGAATCTGTGGGACACACCCAACAGCCAGCCCTGTCGTGATATCGCCTCAGTATGTTGACCAATAGTTAATTAGTGAAGTGAATTATATGTATGTAGCGCTTTTCTGTGGTGACTCAAAGAGCTTTACGTCGTGAAACCCAATATCTACAGCGGGGCAAAAAAGTATTTAGTCAGCCACAGATTGTTCAAGTTCTCCCACTTAAAATGATGACAGAGGTCTGTAATTTTCATCATAGGTACACTTCAACTGTGAGAGACAGAATGTGAAAAAAAAATATCCAGGAATTCACTTTGTAGGAATTTTAAATATTTGTAATTTATGGTGGAAAATAGGAATTTGGTCAACCATTCAAAGCTCTCACTGATGGAAGGAGGTTTTGGCTCAAAATCTCACGATACATGGCCCCATTCATTCTTTCCTTAACACGGATCAATCGTCCTGTCCCCTTAGCAGAAAAACAGCCCCAAAGCATGATGTTTCCACCCCCATGCTTCACAGTAGGTGTGGTGTTCTTGGGATGCAACTCTGTATTCTTCTCCCTCCAAACACGACGAGTTGAGTTTATACCAAAAAGTTCTATTTTGGTTTCATCTGACCACATGACATTCTCCCAATCCTCTGCTGTATCATCCATGTATCCATTTTGGTATAAACTCAACTCGTCGTGTTTGGAGGAAGAAGAATACTGAGTTGCATCCCAAGAACACCATACCTACTGTGAAGCATGGGGGTGGAAACATCTTGCTTTGGGGCTGTTTTTCTGCTAAGGGGACAGGACGATTGATCCGTGTTAAGGAAAGAATGAATGGGGCCATGTATCGTGAGATTTTGAGCCAAAACCTCCTTCCATCAGTGAGAGCTTTGAATAGTTGACAAATACTTATTTTCCACCATCATTTACAAATAAATTATTTAAAATTCCTACAATGTGAATTCCTGGATTTTTTTTTCACATTCTGTCTCTCACAGTTGAAGTGTACCTATGATGAAAATTACAGACCTCTGTCATCATTTTAAGTGGGAGAACTTGCACAATCGGTGGCTGACTAAATACTTTTTTGCCCCACTGTATGTTACATTTTTAAACCAGTGTGTTGCACTGGTAGCAGGTGGGTAAAGTCATGCAACAGCAGTGATTAGGTTGGCAGAAGCAGGGATCGAACCTGGCACGGCCACTCTACCTATTCCGCCCCTTCCAATATGGTGAAATATGGGGCCACGAAGGAAAGAAACTTTATGTTTGGAAGATTAGCATGGTGATAAAAAAAATACCCTGAAATTGGTAAGCTAAAACAAATTCCAATAAGTCAAACACTGTGAAATGCAAATTTGATGACAGTTTGTTGTTCATTTTAAAGATACTGAGAGCCGAGGCTGTGTACTGCTCCAGCTCGGAGCTGCGGATGCGCACTAAGGCCTGACACTTGGTGAGCTATTCATTGTGTGTGTGTGTGTGTGTGTGTGTGTGTGTGTGTGTGTGTGTGTGTGTGTGTGTGTGTGTGTGTGTGTGTGTGTGTGTGTGTGTGTGCGTGTGTGTGCATGTGTTGTTAGTTCAGTGCTTCTCAAATATTTTCTGTTACGTCCCCCCTAGGAAAAACAAAAGCTTCAAACCCAACTCTCCACCATGACTATAAAAAGTATAATTTGTCAATAAAGATTTTTATAACTCTACCTCTGCATAGCAATGTAAGCTTATTAACATTAAAGGAAACAACACAGTAAAGCCACGTTCTTCATTCGCTTTATCATACTCCGGTACGGTAAAAAAAAAAAGTGTGTTCCCCGAGGTCCCCCTGCCATCCAAACCCATACTTGTCACGACGTGGACTTGGGCATGGATTGTTTTCTCGAGGTGCAAAGTGATTAGAGCGGAGACGGCGTGAAGGTAAACACATATTTTAATTATAATTCAAAAAAAGGGATAAACGAAAACCACTCACAATGGAGGTACAAAACTTGGCTATGAAAAACAAAAACTTGCACTATGGCGTGAATAACGAAAACACTTACTGTGACCGAGACAGGGGGCAAGGAATCATGGGTTTGTAGAAGGTGATAGATGGTGATGTTGCCAGGCTGAGTACCTGGTAACTGTGGCTTAAATAATACTATGGTGATTGAAAACAGGTGCGTGACATGGGTACAGGTGAAAACTAATGGGTTGGCATGGAAACAAAGCAAACACAGAAGTGCAAAAACAGGAAACAATGGAGTCTTAAGCAAAACAGAACATAACTAAACAAAACATGATCACAAGACATGACAATACTAAACATGAAAACCAAAGTAGTTCCACACGCCAGGTCTGAATGATGGTGGAGGATCTCAGATGTCAGGTATATTTGAGGCATTAGCCACGTTGCAAGGGGCTATAGAAACTATAGCTTTGAATCTAGCTTTTGTCGCAGCAGCTTGTTTTTCGTCTGAATGAATGTGGGAGGCGTAGCTTAGTGGATCTGTACTCCCCCATGCAGCCTAAAGCGGCATATATATATATATATATATATATATATATATATATATATATATATATATATATATATATATATATACATATATATATATATATATATACGTTTCTTTTTTTTCACTAAATAAGCGTTTATCATTTGCAACTTAAGAAAAAACTAATAATTTGGAATAAGACACAGTTAGTGTAATTCCCCCATAAGGGCCCGATAGTAAAGGAGCTGGTCGGATCTCAGGATGAGGTGTCTTTTCTGCAGTCAGACACATTTTAGAACTGTCTGCATTACTTTGTTTACAATAAATTAATATATTATCGATTGATATCAATTGATAGCGAGTTCAGTGGTTTTCTACTCAAAGTCCGTTATGATATGCTCCAGAACAGGATGAACGGTCCAGAAAATGGATTGATGTTCAAAGCTTACTTTTATCTATGCTGACTATTTTGTGCTGTGCATGTTGGTTATAGAAGGTGAATATTGAAAACCCTGTAAAAAAAAAAAAACAACAACAACAAAAATTATCAATCATCCATCCATCCATCCATCTTCTTCCGCTTATCCGAGGTCGGGTCGCGGGGGCAACAGCCTAAGCAGGGAAACCCAGACTTCCCTTTCCCCAGCCACTTTGTCTAGCTCTTCCCGGGGGATCCCGAGGCGTTCCCAGGCCAGCCGGGAGACATAGTCTTCCCAACGTGTCCTGGGTCTTCCACGTGGCCTCCTACCGTTTGGACGTGCCCTAAACACCTCCCTAGGGAGGCGTTCGGGTGGCATCCTGACCAGATGCCCGAACCACCTCATCTGGCTCCTCTCGATGTGGAGGAGCAGCGGCTTTACTTTGAGTTCCTCCCGGATGGCAGAGCTTCTCACCCTATCTCTAAGGGAGAGCCCCGCCACACGGTGGAGGAAACTCATTTTGGCCGCATGTATCCGTGATCTTATCCTTTCGGTCATGACCCAAAGCTCATGACCATAGGTGAGGATGGGAACGTAGATCGACTGGTAAATTGAGAGCTTTGCCTTCCGGCTCAGCTCCTTCTTCACCACAACGGATCGGTACAACGTCCGCATTACTGAAGACGCCGCACCGATCCGCCTGTCGATCTCACGATCCACTCTTCCCCCACTCGTGAACAAGACTCCTAGGTACTTGAACTCCTCCACTTGGGGCAGGGTCTCCTCCCCAACCCGGAGATGGCACTCCACCCTTTTCCGGGCGAGAACCATGGACTCGGACTTGGAGGTGCTGATTCTCATTCCGGTCGCTTCACACTCGGCTGAAAACCGATCCAGTGAGAGCTGAAGATCCCGGTCAGATGAAGCCATCAGGACCACATCATCTGCAAAAAGCAGAGACCTAATCCTGCGGTCACCAAACCGGAACCCCTCAACACCTTGACTGCACCTAGAAATTCTGTCCATAAAAGTTATGAACAGAATCGGTGACAAAGGACAGTCTTGGCGCAGTCCAACCCTCACTGGAAATGTGTTCGACTTACTGCCGGCAATGCGGACCAAGCTCTGGCACTGATCGTACAGGGAGCGGACCCCATACTCTTTGAGCACTCCCCACAGGACTTCCCGAGGGACACGGTCGAATGTCTTCTCCAAGTCCACAAAGCACATGTAGACTGGTTGGGCAAACTCCCATGCACCCTCAAGAACCCTGCCGAGAGTATAGAGCTGGTCTACAATTCCACGACCAAGACGAAAACCACACTGTTCCTCCTGAATCCGAGGTTCGACTATCCGGCGTAGCCTCCTCTCTAGTACACCTGAATAAACCTTACCGGGAAGGCTGAGGAGTGTGAGCCCACGATAGTTGGAACACACCCTCCGGTCCCCCTTCTTAAAGAGAGGAACCACCACCCCGGTCTGCCAATCCAGAGGTACTGCCCCCGATGTCCACGCGATGCTGCAGAGTCTTGTCAACCAAGACAGCCCCATAGCATCCAGAGCCTTAAGGAACTCCGGGCGGGTCTTGTCCACCCCCGGGGCCTTGCCACCGAGGAGCTTTTTAACTACCTCAGCGACCTCAGCCCCAGAAATAGGAGAGTCCACCACAGATTCCCCAGGCACTGCTTCCTCATAGGAAGACGTGTTGGGATTGAGGAGGTCTTCGAAGTATTCCTTCCACCTATCCACAACATCCGCAGTTGAGGTCAGCAGAACACCATCCGCACCATACACGGTGTTGATAGTGCACTGCTTCCCCTTCCTGAGGCGGCGGGCGGTGGTCCAGAATCGCTTTGAAGCCCTCCGGAAGTCGTTTTCCATGGCTTCCCCGAACTCCTCCCACGTCCGAGTTTTTGCCTCAGCGACCGCTGAAGCCGCACACCGCTTGGCCTGTCGGTACCTGTCCACTGCCTCCGGAGTCCTATGAGCCAAAAGGACCCGATAGGACTCCTTCTTCAGCTTGACGGCATCCCTCACCGCTGGTGTCCACCAAGGGGTTTTTGGATTGCCGCCCCGACAGGCACCAACTACCTTGCGGCCACAGCTCCGATCAGCCGCTTCGACAATAGAGGTGCGGAACATGGTCCACTCGGACTCAATGTCCAGCACCTCCCTCGTGACATGTTCGAAGTTCTTCCGGAGGTGGGAATTGAAACTTTCTCTGACAGGAGACTCTGCCAGACGTTCCCAGCAGACCCTCACAATGCGTTTGGGCCTGCCAGGTCGGTCCGGCATCCTCCCCCACCATCGCAGCCAACTCACCACCAGGTGGTGATCGGTAGAAAGCTCCGCCCCTCTCTTCACTCGAGTGTCCAAAACATAAGGCCGCAAATCCGATGACACAACTACAAAGTCGATCATGGAACTGCGGCCTAGGGTGTCCTGGTGCCAAGTGCACATATGGACACCCTTATGTTTGAACATGGTGTTTGTTATGGACAAACTGTGACGAGCACAAAAGTCCAATAACAAAACACCACTCGGGTTCAGATCCGGGCGACCATTCTTCCCAATCACGCCTCTCCAGGTTTCACTGTCGTTGCCAACATGAGCGTTGAAGTCTCCCAGTAGGACAAGGGAATCACCCGGGGGAGCACTTTCCAGTACTCCCTCGAGTGCTCCCAAAAAGGGTGGGTATTCTGAACTGCCGTTTGGTGCGTAAGCACAAACAACAGTCAGGACCCGTCCCCCCACCTGAAGGCGGAGGGAGGCTACCCTTTCGTCCACTGGGTTGAACTCCAACGTGCAGGCTTTAAGCCGGGGGGCAACCAGAATTGCCACCCCAGCCCGTCGCCTCTCACTGCCGGCAACGCCAGAGTGGAAGAGGGTCCAGTCCCTCTCGAGAGAAGTGGTTCCAGAGCCCTTGCTGTGCGTCGAAGTGAGTCCGACTATATCCAGCCGGAACTTCTCCACTTCGCACACTAGCTCAGGCTCCTTTCCCCCCAGTGAGGTGACGTTCCACGTCCCAAGAGCTAGCTTCTGTAGCCGAGGATCGGACCGCCAAGTGCCCTGCCTTCGGCTGCCGCCCAGCTCACATTGCACCCGACCTCTATGGCCCCTGCGATGGGTGGTGAACCCATTGGAGGGGTGACCCACGTTGCCTCTTCGGGCTGTGCCCGGCCGGGCCCCATGGGTACAGGCCCGGCCACCAGGCGCTCGCCATCGTGCCCCAACTCCGGGCCTGGCTCCAGAGGGGGCCCCGGTGACCCGCGTCCGGGCGAGGGAAATCTAGGTCCATGTTTGATCTTCTTCATAGAGGTCTTTGATCTGCTCTTTGTCTGATACCTCACCTAGAACCTGTTTGCCTTAGGAGACCCTACCAGGGGGCATAAAGCCCCCGGACAACATAGCTCCTAGGATCATTGGGACACGCAAACTCCTCTACCACGATAAGGTGGCAGCTCAGAGAGGAGTGATCAATCAATCAATCAATATTTATTTATATAGCCCTAAATCCCAAGTGTCTCAAAGGGCTGCACAAACCACTACGACATCCTCGGAAGAACCCACATAAGGGCAAGGAAAACTCACATCCAGTGGGCAAGGAGATAAAATAAATAAAAGTCTACATTGACCTTTCTTCTCAGTTACATGAAGCATCTTGGGTAAGACCTTCTGCAATCTTATCTGGTTTCTTGTACATTTTTACACACATGCCCCAATATGACCTTTAACCTCAGATACCAGCAACATGCGTGGAGGTGTTCCCTTTGAGGCAATTAAAACCCCAACCGCCCCCAATTCCAATAGTATCAGAACTTGTCTTTTGAAAATGTACACTTGTATTTTAATACATTTTAAAGATATACAAACCCCGTTTCCATATGAGTTGGGAAATTGTGTTAGGTGTAAATATAAATGGAATAAAATGATTTTCAAATCCTTTCCAACCCATATCCAGTTGAATACACTACAAAGACAAGATATTTGATGTTCAAACTCATAAACTTTATTTTTTTTGCAAATAACAATTAACTTAAAACTTCATGGCTGCAACACGTGCCAAAGTAGTTGGGAAAGGGCATGTTCACCACTGTGTTACATCACATTTTATTTTCACAACACTCAATAAACGTTTGGGAACTGAGGAAACTAATTGTTGAAGCTTTGAAAGTGGAATTCTTTACAATTCTTGGTTGATGTACAGCTTAAGTTGTTCAACAGTCCGGGGTCTCCGCTGTCGTATTTTACGCTTCATAATGTGCCACACATTTTCGATGGGAGACACGTCTGGACTGCAGGCGGGCCAGGAAAGTACCCGCACTCTTTTACTACGAAACCACGCTGTTGTAACACGTGGCTTGGCATTGTCTTGCTGAAATAAGCAGGGGCGTCCATGATAACGTTGCTTGGATGACAACATATGTTGCTCCAAAACCTGTATGGACCAATTCAGTATTAATGGTGCCTTCACAGATGTGTAAATTACCCATGCCTTGGACATTAATGCACCCCCATACCATCGCAGATGCTGGCTTTTGAACTTTGCGCCTATAACAATCCGGATGGTTACAGTATTTTACTCTTTCTTCCGGAGGACACCACGTCCACAGTTTCCAAATATAACTTGAAATGTAGACTCGTCAGACCACAGAACACTTTTCCACTTTGCATCAGTCCATCTTAGATGAGCTCGGGCCCAGCGGAGCCGGCGGCGTTCATGGGTGTTGTTGATAAATGGCTTTGGCTTAGCATTATAGAGTTTCAACTTAAACTTTCAGATGTAGCAACCAACTGTATTTACTATCAGTGGTTATATGACGTGTTCCTGAGCCCATGTGGTGATATTCTTTACACAATGATGTCGGTTTTTGATGCAGTACCGTCTGAGGGATCGAAGGTCCGTAATATCATCGCTTACGTGCAGTGATTTCTCCAGATTCTCTGAACCTTTTGATGATTTTATGGATCGTAGATGGTAAAATCCCTAAATTCCTTGCAATAGCTTGTTGAGAAATGTTGTTCTAAAACTGTTCGACAATTTCCTTACAAATTGGTGACCCTTGCCCCATGCTTGTTTGTGAATTACTTAGCATTTCATGGAAATACTAAAATACTAAAACAAGAACAAACCAAAGGGGTACAACAAAAAGCGCGCACGAGGCGGATAACAAAAAAAGAGAGCTAGCATGGGAACTAGAAAATAAACGAAGCTTAGCATGGAAGCTATCAAAAAACAAAAAGGCCTAGCGAGGAAGCTAGCAGGTATCGAGCAGGAAACAGAAGTCGTACATGTAATATGAAAACAAACTTGAAAGCAGGGAACAAAAGGCAGTAAGCTAAAAACCGCAATCAAGTATAGCTTACCGCAACACTGCATTGACAAGACATGATACGACACGACACGACAGGTAGCAACGACAAGAGCGACATGACAAGACAATAATCCAGCCCTGACTGGAGGACAGAAGCAGGTAGAAATAGGAGCGGGCTGATTGACACCAGGTGTGGCCAGGTGCCAATCAGCCGTAACTGAGGGGAGAACAGCACATAGGGGGAAAAAAGAGGAAACAGACAAAATAAGAGCGCTGACAGGAACTAAAAACAGGAAATACTTAACACACACAGAGGAAAAACTAAAACACAAACAAACTGTCAGTGGCAAGCCTGACAGAAAGATATAAGTAAAACTTTCCACTACTTTACATTAGAAATGGCAACAGCGGAGGATGAATGTCCCATAACCAGAACATACAGAAAAAGAAGAAGCTTATCGACTACGAAGGCAGGCGCGCAAACTTTTTGAGGATTTATGCAGACCCCAAACACAGATCAGCAGGTACTAAAAAGTAAGAAAAGATGCTTTTGCAAAATATTGCGAAACAAAACGTCCGATAATATGTCTTACCTTATACACACACCATAATAATACTTGTATGTTTAATGCACCGACAATCCATCAAGCGGTGCTTCATAGCTTACCAAAGTCTCACTAAAACATTTTGATAGATTTTTGAGCGCCGTGTGTAGTGTTCTACATTTTCAATGGAACATATAAAATGTTGGCGTTGTTTACTTGAGTCATATTACCATCATATTGTAGTCTACATTTATCTCTTATGTTTGACTGCCATCTACTGGTTACACTTATCATTACACCATGTACCAAATAAAATAGCTTTTAAGTCGGTAAGCAAAACCAAAATTGTTCCCTACATTAAAGAACAATTTTAAGTGCGCCTTATAGTCCGGAAAATACGGTTCGCATTTGTTAATGATATTTTGTATCTGTAAGTAATATGCAGTTTTAATTATTTGATACTTGTTTGGATTGACTAATGTCAGGTTTTGGACAGCAATATTGTTCAATTAAAGACGCCCATTATCTATTGTGTGCTCAGCTGTCGTGTAGCTGCCAGCTCCTAGTAGCCTATAGCAGTATTTTTCAACCACTGTGCCGCGGCACACCAGTGTGCTGTTAGATACAATCTGGTGTGTAATTTCACTTATTTGGGGTAAAAAATATTTTTTGCAAACCCGTAATTATAGTCTGAAAATGATGTGTTGTTGTTGAGTGGTTGGTCGTTGCTGTCTCAAGCTCGGCAGAGTAACCGTGTAATACTCTTTCATATCAGTAGGTGGCAGCAGGTAGCTAATCGCTTTGTAGATGTCAGAAACAGTGGGAGGCAGGGTTCAGGTAAAAAGGTATTTAAAGCTTAAACCAAAAATAAATGAAAGGTAAGTGCCCCTAAGAAAAGACATTGGAGCTTAAGGAAGGCTATGCAGAACGAAACTAAAACTGAACTGGCTACAAAGTAAACAAAAACAGAATGCTGGACGACAGCAAAAACTTACTGTGGAGCAAATATGGCGTCCACAATGTACATCCGAACATGACATGACAATCGACAACATCCCCACGAAGAAGGATTAAAACTAAGTAAATGCGGGAAATATTACTCAAGGAAAGACATGAAACTGCTACAGGAAAATACCAAAAAAAAGAGCGCAAGACAATACGTAAAACAGCACACACAGGAAAACAGCAAAAAAAGTCCAAATAAGTCAGGGTGTGATGTGACAGATGGTGACAGTACACCTACTTTGAGACAAGAGCTATATTTATGCATGCTTGGTTATGCTTTAAAGTCATATCCAACAATTGCGACGACGACATTTCACCGTCAACCGAGTTTCGTTTTTTAATGATTTCTACTGGTGGTGTGCCAAAAAATGTGCCTCGGCTCAAAAAAGGTTGAAAAACACTGGCCTGTAGCATACCTTTTGTAAACCACTTGACTAAAACAAAAGAAAAGGCCAACATTGTGTGTTTATTGTGTGGCTGTCCAGATTTGCACAGGTAAACACAAACAGGGCTGCTTGTTTTGGAGTTTATACCTGAGATTGTAGATGCATGTTTTTGTTGTTGTTTTTTGTCTGATATCCAATAAAAATGTCAAATCGGGACACCTGTAGTGAGAACTAAATCATACAAAAAGTGGGGCCGTGCAAATAAAATAAACAGGAAGTGAGTGACGGCATGACTAAATGAAGACTAATTGTAACGGACAGCGCATGTCAGTTGTTGTTAAGACGGCAACTTGGGAGTGATTTATTGTAATTAGAAATCACTTTCAATAAGCCCAACACTATAGATTTATGGAGTGAGCTCGGATAGATTGTTGACGATCGGCCTTTCTCCCCCTGACCTTTTGCATCTGTCGGAATCAAATCCGGCTTTGTTTACAATCTGTGGCTGACCCCATGAATCCGAAGTGTTCTTACACAAGCGGACGGTCTGAGACAAGAACGTGCTCCCGCTGGGCTTATGGAGCGGCGGCGTCTATCAAGAGAAGAAATTGAACGGGATTTGGAGAGAAACAGAGATTAGATAGGTTTGGAGTGTTGAGCAAGCACAGGCGCTGTAATGCTTCCCCTCACCCGGGATGACATCAAACCTACAGAGCCGAGTGAAAAAATAGTCATGCACGCACACACACACACACACACAACACACACTCTTGTATTTGTTACTTTTTTGAGACCTCTGAAAAAGGCCTACCCCACCACCCTTTCTTGATACAGTATATATATAAAGATTTCTATATACAACATTAATAATATATACATACTATGCAAATATAAAAAGAAGGATTTTGTGGAAAAACTAGTTGGAATTTCACAAGAAAAAGGTCACAAAATCACAAGAAAAACTTAGAATTTTGGCAGTGTTATGATAAAAGTCGTCATTTTACTCAAAGCAAGTCAAAACTTTACAAGAAAAACTGAACATTTGTGCAATGTTATGATAAAAGTTGTAATTGTACTGAATAACAGTCACAATTTTACAAAAAAAGCTAACATTTTGGCAATTTTAGGAAAAGAGTCAGAATTTAACTTGACAAAAGTCAGAATTTTATAAGAAAACTTTAACATTTTGACAAACTTTAAATAATAATCGGAATTGTACTTGGCAAAATGATGGTGAAAGTCATGATTTAACTCCCAAAAAATCACTTTTTTACAAAAAGAACAAAAAAATTGGCAATATCGTGATACACGTTAGAATTGTCATCATTTTGTATTAAAAAGTAATAATTTGACATTAACAAAGTAATAATTTTATGAGAAAATATTGCAGAAAGCAATATTTTCTCGTAAAATTATTAAAGAAGCAGAAAGAATACGAGAAATTGTTCCCAATTATATAAGAAAAAAGGCAGCACATCGTGAGAAAAAGACTGCTTTTAGTAAATTAACTTTTTTTTTTTTTTTTTAATTTACTCTAAAGTTATTACAGTAGGTCTTTATTTACATGTTTTATATTTTTATTTTTTATTTTGGCCAAAGGGGGCACATTTAAATTTCTTACGCACACTTGTTATTTCATATGTTGAGTGGGAGCACTTTTAAAACCAACACACAGTCACTTTGAAAAATTCCTCCTTTTTGGACCACCCTACTTTTGATAGATTTCACCACCAGGTGGTGAAAAATGATCCATTCTCTATTAGATGCAATTGTTTTTGTGTTAGAACCATGATTTATGTCATAAGTTGCTCACCGGTCCTCTTATGGAAGGTACTTTTCCTTAATGTCTCAAAAAGGGTAGAAAAACAAGAACACTCACACACACACACTCACACACACACTTTTGTATTGTTACTTTTTTGAGAACTCTGAAAAATGTCTACCCCACCACCCTATCTTGATACAGTATACATATAAAGATTTGTATATACACCATTAATAATACATACATACTATGCAAATATGAAAAAAGCTTTTTATGAAAAACTAGTTGGAATTTCACAAGAAAAAGGTCACAAAATCACAAGAAAAACTTAGAATTTTGGCAGTGTTATGATAAAAGTCGTCATTTTACTCAAAGCAAGTCAAAATTTTACTAGAAAAACTGAACATTTGTGCAATGTTATGATAAAAGTTCTAATTGTACTGAATAACAGTCACAATTTTACAAAAAAAGCTAACATTTTGGCAATTTTAGGAAAAGAGTCAGAATTTAACTTGACAAAAGTCAGAATTTTATAAGAAAACTTTAACATTTTGACAAACTTTAAATAATAATCGGAATTGTACTTGGCAAAATGATGGTGAAATTCATGATTTAACTCCCAAAAAATCACTTTTTTACAAAAAGAACAAAAACATTGGCAATATCGTGATACAAGTTAGAATTGTCATCATTTTGTATTAAAAAGTAATAATTTGACATTAACAAAGTAATAATTTTACGAGAAAATATTGCAGAAAGCAATATTTTCTCGTAAAATTATTAAAGAAGCAGAAAGAATACGAGAAATTGTTCCCAATTATATAAGAAAAAAGTCAACACATTGTGAGAAAAAGACTGCTTTTAGCAAATTAACATTTTTTTTAAAATGTTTTTATTTACTCTAAAGTTATTACAGTATGTCTTTGTATACATGTTTTATATTTTAATTTTTTATTTTGGTCAAAGGGGGCGCATTTCAATTTCTTACACACACTTGTTATTTCATATGTTGAGGGGGTGCAGTTTTAAAACCAACACACAGTCACTTTGAAAAATTCCTCCTTTTTGGGACCACCCTGCTTTTGATAGATTTCACCACAAGGGGGTGCAAAATGAGACATTCTCTATTAGATGCAATTGTTTTTGTATAGGAACCCTGATTTATGTCCTAAGTTGCTCACTGGTCCTCATATGGAAGGTACTTTTCCTTAATGTCTCAAGAAGGGTAAAAATACAAGAACACACACACACACACTCTTGTATTTGTTACCTTTTTGAGACCTCTGAAAAATGCCTACCCCACCACCCTTTCGTGATACAGTATATAAAGATTTGTATATACAACATTAATAATATATACATACCATGCAAAGAGAAAAAAAGCTTTTTATGAAAAATTTGTTGGAATTTCCCAAGAAAAAGGTCACAATTTCACAAGAAAAACTTATAATTTGAGCAGTGTTATGATAAAAGTCGTCATTTTACTCAACGCAAGTCAAAATTTTACAGGAAAAACTGAACATTTGTGCAATGTTATGATAAAAGTTGTAATTGTACTCAATAACAGTCACAATCTTACGAGAAAAGCTAACATTTTGGCAATTTCATGAAAAGAGTCGTAATTTAACTCGACAAACAAAAGTCAGAATTTTATAAGAAAACTTTAACATTTTGACAAACTTTTAATAATAATCGAAATTTTACTTGGCAAAACTCATAATTTTACTCCAAAACATTTCACTATTTTACAAGAAGAACAAAAAAAATTGGCAATATTGTGATACACGTTAGAATTGTATACGACAAATGTCATCATTTTGCATTAAAAAGTAGTAATTTGACATTAAAAAAGTAATAATTTTACGAGAAAATATTGCAATATTACAGAAGCAGAAGGAATACGATAAATTTTTCCCAACTTTTTTAGAAAAAAGTCAACACATCGTGAGAAAAAGACTGCTTTTAGTTAATTAACTAACTTTTTTTTTAATTTAGAAGAAGAAGAACAAAGAAAGAACAAATCCTTTATTTGTCCATTCCAAGATGTACAAGACACATCAGAACTGAAATTACATTTTCGGCACAGTCCCGCTAAGAGCAGACATACGTTACAGGGGGGGACAAGACGAAACCGCCGACGGATCAGCCGGTTGCAGCGCTCCTTAAAAAGATGAGAAAAGGGTGACATTAGGAGAGGGGGGTGGGGAAGGTGGGGGGTAAAAAAAATATCAGTCTAAGGCTAAACCCACAGGAGAGGTCTGGACTGAGTCCAAGGAAAAAACCTCACATACCATGGCACACATTAAACATACATATATCACACCAACTTGCAACAGAGGGAGGGGTGGGTTTGCGAAGGCCCGCTGTCGCTCTAAAGCGCTGCTCAGCCATCCACAGCCCCAGAGGACATAAGCGGTGGTGAAGGCGTCGATTCAAGGGTGGGGGTCATGTGTGCGTGTATGCCCAATTATGATGATGAATGTTTTTGTATGACTGAGGCCGATAAAGTTCGCCTACAGATGTTGTTGACAAAAAGGAAGGTCAAAAGCGTCTATCTTTGAGGAGTCCTCGGGAGATTTTCTTCAGAACAGCCTGTTCCCGTCAAGGCCATTCAGGGAGTCCAAATTGTAGATAAAAATATGTTTTCCTTCGAGAAGACAAAATAGTGACTTATCTCCTCTGTTGTCCATGCTGGATTTCTTCAGTTCCTTATTAATTATTCCTTCTCTGCAAACTTTTCCAAGATGAGATCCATTTTGCCATTCAACGCAGAAATCGCCCCAGTCTGTGTTCCCACAGCCCGACCCAATCCTTCCATTTCGTTAAACAGCCGTTGGGCCCCTTGAGTGGCTGCTATCGTCTTCCGAATTTGTCGATACACCAGAGCAATGCCCAGCCCAATCAGCAAGTGCCCCGCGATCACAGCTCCAAATAGGGAGATGTCTTCGACGTCCTCGATGGAAAGGGCTGAGAGGCACATGATCCTCCATGAGTTCCAGGAGTCCCTCACGTAACCCGCAGCTATGGTTCCATCAGGGCAGCCAGGCTCCCCGAACCTCTTTTTCTTGTCGAAAAGACTGTGTCAATTGTGTCAAAAAAGAGTCCAGCTGATCATATTCATGTTGAAATTTGGATTAGAGGACAGCGCAAAGAAAGAGGCTTTTAAAAAGTTCAGACAAGGACAAAGACAAAGAGAGCAAGCAGGGAAGGAGGGAACGGAGAGTGCGACCACCCTCACCAGATGCTAGAATTAAATTTTTAATTTACTTGAAGTTATTACAGAATGTCTCTATATACGTGTATTTTAATTTTTTTTTATTTTGGCCAAAGGGGGCGCATTTCAATATCTTACACACACTTGTTATTTCATATGTTGAGGGGGAGCACTTTTAAAACCGACACACAGTCACTTTGAAAAATTCCTCCTTTTTGGGACCACCCTATTTTTGATAGATTTCACCACCAGGGGGTGCAAAATAAGATATTCTCTATTAGATGCAATTGTTTTTGTATTGGAACCATGATTTATGTCCCAGGTTGCTCACCGGTCCTCATATGGAAGGTACTTTTCCTTAATGTCTCAAAAAGGGTACAAATACAAGAACACACACACACACACACACACACACAGCTTCTGACTGTGGCACTCCAGGGACAGACATGAAGACGCTTGGTTGTTTGTTTGGAGAGTACACGCAGGGATAATACCAGATCAAGATGGAGGTGTGATATTTCCACATGAGCTACGGTACATCTTCATTCCGCTGAGCCCGTGTCACACCTACGGGACCGGGGGGAGGTATTCTTGTTCGAGCGAAAGTTCATTAAAAAGGACTTATAGGAGACATTGTTGCAAAATGGCAGGGCGTGTCCCCAGAATAATTTTTCAACACAAATACGTGTCTGAAAAGTTGACTCCGACTCACTGGAGTTTTGGAATATTTGCTTGTACTAATAAAATTTAGCAGAAGAGCTCGCACAATTGTGACTTCAGATGCTCCTGAACACGGCCGATTTTAACAGTCGACCGTTTGTGACGTCACCAATATTACATACACTCTGCCATAATATAGGACAGGGTTGTCCAAACTTTCTGACTGGGGGCCCGCATTGGGCTAAAATATTTTGGCCGGGGGCCGATAGCCAACTGCATGCAAAGTAACTAAAATAATATGTATACGTATGTATATATATATATATATATATATATATATATATATATATATATATATATATATATATATATATATATGTTGGCCCTGCGATGTGGTGGCGACTTGTAAAATAAAATAGCTAAAATAAACTATTATAAGACATATATATATGTATATGTATATATATATATATATATATATATATACATATACATATATATATATATATATACTGTACATATATATATACTGTACATATATATATATATATATATATATATATATATATATATATACACATACACAGATAAATAGATAGGTCTTTATTGTCATTTCACAAGTACAACAAAACTTTGTTTTTATAAAACGTGTGTATATATATACATATATATATATATATATATATATATATATATATATATATATATATATATATATATATATATATATATATTTACAAACCCTGTTTCCATGAGTTGGGAAATTGTGTTAGATGTAAATATAAACGGAATACAATGATTTGCAAATCCTTTTCAACCCATATTCAATTGAATGCACTACAAAGACAAGATATTTGATGTTCAAACTCTTAAACCTTATTTTTTTTTGCAATTAATTAACTTAAAATTTCATGCCTGCAACACGTGCCAAAGTAGTTGGGAAAGGGCATGTTCACCACTGTGTTACATCACTGTTTCTTTTAACAACACTCAATAAACGTTTGGGAACTGAGGAAACTAATTGTTGAAGCTTTGAAAGTGCAATTCTTTCCCATTCTTATTTTATGGAGAGCTTCAGCCGTTCAACAGTCCGGAGTCTCCACCTTCGTATTTTACGCTTCATAATGCGCCACATTTTCGACAGGCCTGGACTGCAGGCGGGCCAGGAAAGTACCCGCACTCTTTTACTACTATACCACGCTGTTGTAACACTTTTCTTGCTGAAATAAGCAGGGGCGTCCATGATAACGTTGCTTGGATGACATCATATGTTGCTCCAAAACCTGTATGGACCTTTCAGCGTTAATGGTGCCTTCACAGATGTGTAAGTTACCCATGCCTTGGGCAATAATACACCCCCATACCATCACAGATGCTGGCTTTTGAACTTTACGCCTATAACAATCCAGATGGTTACAGTATTTTACTCTTTCTTCCGGAGGACACCACGTCCAGTTTCCAAATATAACTTGAAATGTGGACTCGTCAGACCACAGAACACCTTTCCACTTTGCATCAGTCCATCTTAGATGAGCTCGGGCCCAGCCAAGGCACGTTTCAGGATATTGTTGATAAATGGGTTTGGCTTTACATAGTAGAGTTTTAACTTGCACTTACAGATGTAGCAACCAACTGTAGTTACTGACAGTGGTTTTATGAAGTGTTCCTGAGCCCATGTGGTGATATCCTTTGAACACTGATGTCGGTTTTTGATGCAGTACCGCCTGAGGGGTCAAAAGTCCGTAATATCATCACTTACATGCAGTGATTTCTCCAGATTCTCTGAACTTTTTGGATGATTTTACGGACCGTAGATGGTAAAATTCTTAAATTCCTTGCAAAAGCTCGTTGAGAAATGTTGTTCTAAAACTATTCGACAATTTGCTAACAAAGTGGTGACCTTCACTCCATCCTTGTTTGTGAATTACTTAGCATTTCATGGAAGCTGCTTTTATACCCAAACATGGCACCCACCTGTTCCCAATTAGCCTGCACACCTGTGGGATGTTCCAAATAAGTGTTTGATGAGCATTCCTCAACTTTATCAGTATTTATTGCCACCTTTCCTAACTTCTTTGTCACGTGTTGCTGGCATTCAATTCTAAAGTTAATGATTATTTGCAAAAAAAAAAGGTTTATCCCTTTGAAAATCAAATATGTTGTTTTTGTAGCATATTCAACTGAATATGGGTTGAAAAGTATTTGCAAATCATTGTATTCCGTTCATATTTATATCTAATACAATTTCCCAACTCATATAGAAACGAGGTTTGTACATACATACATACATACATACATATATATATATATATATATATGAATATATATATATATATATATACATATAATAAACATACATACATTTATATATACATGTTTATGTATATATATATATATATATATATATATATATATATATATATATATATATATATATATATATATATATACATATAGATACATACAATCATATTTATATATATAAATCTATATATATATATACACACACACACATTTATATATATATACATACATACGTATATATACATATGCATATACATACATACATACATATATATGTATGTATGTATACATATCTATACATATATACATACATACAATGTACGTATATACATGTATATAAATATATATATATATATATATATCCAAAGACAAGCACCTGGGATAGGTTGATTGGCAACACTAAATTGGCCTTAATATGTGAATGTGATTGTGAATGGCCCTGCGGTGAGGTGGCGACTTGTCCAGGGTGTACCCTGCCTTCCGCCCGATTGTAGCTGAAATAGGCACAAGCGCCCCTCGCTACCCCAACGGGAATAAGCGGTAGAAAATGGATGGATGAATGGATATATATATGTATACATATATATATACCTATACATATAAAGATATATATAGTTATATACATACATACATGTGTGTATATATATATATATATATATATCTATATATAAATATATAGATATATATAGATGTATATACACACATATATATATATATATATATATATAGATGTATATATACATCTATATATATATATATATATATATACACATATATATATACATATTTATATACACACATACATGTATATATATATATATATACACATATATATATATACATATTTATATACACACATACATGTATATATATATACATACATATATATATACATGTATATATATATATGTATGTATATATATATATATATCTATATATGTCTTGATTGGATTATCCGGAGAATAGTGCTCGATACCGTGGTAGAGCGCAATATGTAGGTGTGGGAAAAAAATCACAAGACTACTTCATCTCTACAGATCTGTTTCATGAGGGGTTCCCTCAATCATCAGGAGATTTTTTATTTTTTTTTTTCTCCTGATGATTGAGGGAACCTCTCATGAAACAGATCTGTAGAGATGAAGTAGTCTTGTGATTTTTTTCCCACACCTACATATATATCTATATATATATTTATATATATACATACATGTATAAATATATATATATATATATATATTTACGGGGGCGCCTCATGGCCACTCATCAGCGTTTTTGTTCTGTAACCCTATACACTGTTTCTTCGTCTAATCTTGAACAGGTTTTTTGCTGAAAACAAAGTTTTGTTGTATTTGTTGCAATGACAATAAAGACCTACATCTATATATACATATAAATATATATATATATATATATATATACATATATATATATATATATATATATACATATATATCTATGCACACATATATATATATATGTATACATGTATATATATAAATGTATATAGATATACATATATACATGTATATATGCATATCTATATACATGTACATATATACATGAATGTATATATATAAATATATATATATATATATATGTATATATACATGTTTGTATATCTATGTATATATATATATATATATATATATATATATATATATATATATATATATATATATATATATATATATATATATATATATACATATATGTATACATATGTATCATATTATTATTTTTTTTTTTCCTTTTACATTTTATGTTGTAAAAACTTCAGTATTTGCACATTCCCTAGAGCAGGGGTGTCAAACTCAAATACAGAGTGGGCCAAAATTTAAAACTTATCAAAGCCGGGGTTCAATGTTGAACAAATTAACCTTTTAACAGGGACCCAAATAAGGTTTGCATTGAATATTAAACAAGCAAGGCTTATATAACTTAATAGTCACATGCAAAATCGAGTATCAAATTATAATAATAATGATTAAAAAATATCATTGGTATATCAAATAAAATTTAAATAAAAATTGTGGGGGGGGGCCGGGGTGAATATTGTAGCGTGCCGGAAGAGTTAGCGCTGCAAGGGTTCTGGGTATTTCTTCTGTTGAGTTTATGTTTTGCAACGGTGCGGATGTTCTCCCGAAATGTGTTTGTCATTCTTGTTTGGTGTGGCTTCACAGTGTGGTGCATATTTGTAAAAGTGTTAAAGTTGTTTATATGGGCACCCTCAGTGTGACCCTAATGGCTGTTGATCAAGTATGCCTTGCATTTACTTTTGTGTTAAAGCCACATACTGTATTTTATGTGACTGGGCCGATACGTTGTTTGTATGGCGGAAAAGCGGACGAGACGACAGGCTGTAGAGGACGCTAAAGGCAGTGCCTTCAAGACACGCCCCCAGTATTGTAGTCCGGGTGGAAATCGGGAGAAATTCGGAGGAATCCTTTCCCCGGGAGATTTTCGGGAGGGGCACTGAACTTTGGGAGTCTCCCGGGAAAATCGTGAGGGTTGGCAAGTACGAGTATCAGCGGCGAATGCAGTGTTATAGAGGCATCGCCGCTGTATAATACCGGCGGGCCAGCTCTAATCTTAATTTGATATTACCTCAAGGGCCAAATGAAATTACACGGCGAGCCTAATTTGACCCGCGGGCCAGAGTTTGACACCCGTGCCCTAGAGGTTAGAACAGGGCAAAAACCTGAGTTGAGGCTGCAGAAAGCCGAGCCTCCCCTCATAAACGGGGTTAGATGGCCTTTGCTTCTTTCTGTTTGTCAGCATGTCGCTAATATAATATTCGCATGAACATTTATTATACATCATGACATTATACAGCCTGTGTAATGTCTGTAATGTGTGTGACATCATTATTGTTGCTAATCGGACAATAAAACGCAGATAAATGTCACAGAGCGAGGCTCCCAGTGCTGGAAGGGGCGCACAGAAGCTGGCAGGAGCTTATCGATGTATCGTCTTTCTCCGGAGGAGGAAAGTGAAGATGACTCTAACAACAAAGTTACAGAGCTTGCACTGCAGAAGGATAGTGCTGTGTTGTTACAGCACTGTGTGAGTCCAACTGTGTCATGTGTGTGATGTCATTACCACAGGTGGGGAATATAAACATGCATGCAACATACTTGAGTATTTTTGTGAAGAAGAAACTACTTTTTTCTTGTTGAGTTCCATTCTGATCACAATGTGTATTAATTTCATCAATTTATATATTTGTAATTCCGTATTTTCCGGACTATAAGGCGCACTTAAAATCCTTTAATTTCTTCACAACTCAACAGCGCTCCTTATAACACGGTGTGCCTAATGTATGGAATAGTTCTGGTTGAGCGTACTGACTTTGAAACAATTTTATTCGGTACATGGTGTAATGATATGTGTGACCAGTAGATGGCAGTCAAACATAAGAGATACTTGTAGACTGCAATGTGACTCAAGTAAACAACATTTGCATTTTATATTTTCCATTGAAACTATAGAACATTACACACGGTGCTCAAAAATCTATTAAAATGTTTTGGTATGACTTTGGTAAGCTATGAAGCCGCACCTCTTGATGGATTGTACTGTGTTATTATAATGGTGTGTGTATAAGGTAAGACATGTTATCTCGTGTTTTTTTTTTTGCAATTTAATGTAAACCCACTACACCGGTATGTTTTAACACTTTCATGGCAAGTTTACTGACGGATATAAGTAAGAACTTTACACTTTTTTATATTCAAAATGGCAACAGCGGAGGATGAATGTGACATAACAAGAAGACAGAGAAAAACAAGAAGCTTATTGACTACGGAATACAAAGTTACGAACAATTTTTATGCAGATTCATGCAGATCAGAAATACAGATCAGCAGGTACCAGAAGGTAAGAAAAGCTGCTCTAGCATAATATCGCAAAATAAAACGGCAGATAATATGTCTTACCTTATACACACACCATAACAATATTTTGTGTGTTGAAGCACAGTACAATCCATCAAGCGGTGCGACTTCGTAGCTTACCAAAGTCGTACTAAAACATTTTGATAGATTTTTGAGCGCCGTGTGTAATGTTCTATATTTTTGATGTAAAATATAAAATGTTGTTGTTGTTTATTTAAAACATATTACAATCTACACATATCTCTTATGTTTGACTGCCATCTACTGGTCACACTTATCTGTACACCATGTACCAAATAAAATTGCTACAAGGTCGGTAATCAAAACCAGAATTATTCCGTACATTAGGCACACTATCAAGTTTTGAGAAGAAAAAAAAAAGGATTTTAAGTGCGCCTTAGTCTGGAAAATAGGTTATTTCTAGTGTAGCATAAAACATCGATGGAGGTTTTTGAAGGCTACAAAAGTGACAAGCACTAGTCGAATCTTCCAAATGTTTTTTTTTTTTTAACCATCTTTGGAATCCTAAAAAATAAAGACACACGTTTTTATGTCTCTCAAACTGATTTTGATTATTTGGCAAAATTCCCCCCAAAAAGTGCAATTCCCTTTTAAGTACTAATTTGGCTACTCTGTTAATACCATCCATCCATCCGTCCATTTTGTACCGCTTATTCCCTTTTGGGGCCGCGGGGGGTGCTGGTGCCTTTCTCAGCTACAATCGGGCGGAAGACAGGGTACACCTTGGGCAAGTCGCCACCTCATCGCAGCTTTTAATAGCATTGTATTCATTATTTAAATAGCATTAAGAAGTGACCACAATTTTTTTTAACATAAGTGAATTTTTCTCTCTCTTTTTTTTTTTTATTTTTTTTTCCAAAAGCAACATTTATGAGCATTTAAAGAATTTAAAGTTGAAAAAAATAAGTCAGGACCTCACCACACGTCACTGCTACTTTTTCAAGCTAGCAATCCTTATCACCAAATACAAACCCCGTTTCCATATGTCATCTGTCATCTCTATCTTTTTTTTTTTTATTTATTTTTTATTTATTTATTTATTTTTTTAAATTTATACTACCATATTGTATATGCACCTTAGGAGGAGCTGCTCCAATTTCGTTGTTCTTTGAACCTGTTCATTGCAATAATGACAATAAAACTCTATTCTATTCTATTCTATATGAGTTGGGAAATTGTGTTAGATGTAAATATAAACAGAATACAACGATTTGCAAATCCTTTTCAACCCATATTCAGTTGAATGCACTACAAACACAAGATATGTGATGTTCAAACCCATAAACTTTATTTATTTATTTATTTTATTTTAGAATTTCATGCCTGCAACACGTGCCAAAGTAGTTGGGAAAGGGCATGTTCACCACTGTGTTACATCACCTTTTCTTTTAACAACACTCAATAAACGTTTGGGAACTGAGGAAAACTAATTGTTGAAGCTTTGAAAGTGGAATTCTTTCAATCAATCAATAAATGTTTACTTATATAGCCCTAAACCACTAGTGTTTTATGTAGAGCTTCAGTCCGGGGTCTCCGCTGTCGTATTTTACTCTTCATAATGCGCCACGCATTTTCAATGGGAGACAGGTCTGGACTGCAGGCGAGCCAGGAAAGTACCCGCACTCTTTTTTTACAAAGCCACACTGTTGTAACACGTGGCTGGGCATTGTCTTGCTGAAATAAGCAGGGGCGTCCATGAAAAAGACGGCGCTTGGATGGCCGCATATGTTGTTTCAAAACCTGTATGTACCTTTCAGCATTAATGGTGCCTTCACAGATGTGTAAGTTACCCATGTCTGGGGAACTAATGCACCCCCATACCATCAGTATTAGGGTGCATTAGTGTACAATTTTTACTCAAATACAGCAGTATCCCTTTCTACTTCAGTACAGTCAGTGCTTCAGTCAGTGTTCTTGTTGCTGCCGGTAACCTCTGACACACAATAAAGAACAAAAGAAGGATTTGTGCAAGTAATAGAGTGTTTACTACTTGGGGGAGGTATAACAAAGTCTTGTCCATCCATCATCCCTGCCACTGTCCCAACTACTGAGCAGGAGAGGTAATGAAAGTAATTTAGCATACATCTATAATTAATATGCTCTCTTTGGGCGCTGTGATGGAGTGTGTTTATTATGCGTGCACGTGGGGGCCAGCGTGTCGGGGCACTGACTCGGTAATTCACTCACAACACTCCTGCAGTGCTGAGGTCAGATTTCCGCAGCTATGTGGGACGCCGTGAGCTTCCGAGCTCCCATAGGTGGAAATAAAAAAAAAAAAAAGAATTGGGCTATTTTTCTGTCCTTTCTGGTCGTTTACTTCCTCTCCAAGTGTACCGAAGTAAGGTGAGACAAAGGCACAGTGGGTGCGACTGCCTCGGGCCGGTTCATCGGCTCGATGCATGCTGGTTTTTGTCCTGCCCTCGTTCTTTCCCACACTTTCCGGTTCTCCTCCCCCTGTTTCTCCCCACTTCGTTGTCCTCGTACCCTGTCCTCCACCAAGCCAGCAATGCAGTTCACATTTCAAACTATTCCTGTTTGAAACTTGGCCTTGGCTGGCGTCCCCACACTGTCGCCCAAGCTGGCTCTCAGACATTTTGATCCACTTGTCTCAAAGTATGCCCACGAATTCGCTCTCACCCGGGACAGCAAACTCAGCCTGCGTCTTGGAATCTTGGAATAAAAAGTGCTGCGTCTCTCTGGCAGGATGTAATTATTATTATCATTAAAGGCCTACTGAAATGAGATTTTCTTATTTAAACGGGGATAGCAGGTCCATTCTATGTGTCATACTTGATCATTTCGCGATATTGCCATATTTTTGCTGACAGGATTTAGTAGAGAACATCGACGATAAAGTTCCATCAATGTTTACTTATAAAGCCATAAATCACTAGTGTCTCAAAGGGCTGCACAAACCACTACGACATCCTCGGTAGGCCCACATAAGGGCAAGGAAAACTCACACCCAGTGGGACGTCGGTGACAATGATGACTATGAGAACCTTGGAGAGGAGGAAAGCAATGGATGTCGAGCGGGTCTAACATGATACTGTGAAAGTTCAATCCATAATGGATCCAACACAGTCGCAAGAGTCCAGTCCAAAGCGGATCCAACACAGCAGCGAGAGTCCCGTTCACAGCGGAGCCAGCAGGAAAACATCCCAAGCGGAGGCGGATCAGCAGCGCAGAGATGTCACCAGCCGATACACAGGCGAGCAGTACATGGCCACCGGATCGGACCGGACCCCCTCCACAAGGGAGAGTGGGACATAGGAGAAAAAGAAAAGAAACGGCAGATCAACTGGTCTAAAAAGGGAGTCTATTTAAAGGCTAGAGTATACAAATGAGTTTTAAGGTGAGACTTAAAAGTTCGCAATTTTCAGTGCTAACAGAAAAGCCCTGCCTCTACCGGAAGTCGCAGACGATGACGTCACATGTTGATGGCTCCTCACATCCCCACATTGTTTTTAATGGGAGCCTCCAACAAAAAGTGCTATTCGGACTGAAAAAACAACAATTTCCCCATTAATTTGAGGGAGGATGAAAGATTTGTGTTTGAGGATATTGATAGCGACGGACTAGAAAAAAACAAAAACACGATTACATTGGGACGGATTCCGATGGTTTTAGACACATTTACTTGGTTAAATCTGGGAAATCCCTTATCTTTCTATTGTGTTGCTAGTGAGTTAAATAGTACCTGATAGTTGGAAGGGTGTCTCCACGGGTGTGTTGACGTGCAGTGTCTCAGCGGAGTCGACGGCAGCTATGGACGGCACAAGCTCAGCTTTTCTCCGGTAAGAACAGACTTTTTCGCCACAATTTTCCCACCGAAACCTGCAGGTTGACATTTGGTAGGGATCCATGTTCGCTTGACCGCGCTCTGATCCATAGGAAAGTTTCACCTCCAGGAATTTTAAACAAGGAATCACCGTGTGTTTGTGTGGCTAAAGACTAAAGCTTCCCAACTCCATCTTTCTACTGTGACTTCTCCAATATCAATTGAACAAATTGCAAAAGATTCAGCAACACAGATGTCCAAAAAACTGTGTAATTATGCCATTAAAGCAGACAACTTTTAGCTGTGTGTGCGCGCAGCGCTCATACTTCCTAAAAACCCGTGACGTCTTGCGTACACGTCATCATTACACGACGTTTCCAGGACAAAACTTTAAAATTGTAATTTAGTAAATTAAAAAGGCAGTATTGGCATGTGTTGCAATGTTAATATTTCATCATTGATATATAAACTATCAGACTGCGTGGTGGGTAGTAGTGGGTTTCAGTAGGACTTTAATGTTTATTTGAAATAGGGACAGATACAAAAAAAAAACATAGACATCTGAAACAGTTATCCAATGTATGCATCATAGTGTTTGTCGCCATAGCTTATTTACAACACTTGTCCCCAACAACAACAACACAGATCCAACACCATTAAAACAGTAAAATAAAAATAATAAGGCAAAAATGAGTCGATAATAATGATAATAGAACAATACAGACACAGTGCAAACTAGATCAAAGCCAATAATAATAATAACAACACAAAGTGCAGACTAGATAAAAACCAATTAGAAAAAAATTGTAAAAACTAAACATGGGAACACTGCTCAACGAGCCATACTTTTGTTTGTTTTTTGAAAGTGACAAGTGCAAATATACTTTTCAAAGTGTCAGGTAAAGAGTTCCATAGTTGTGGTCCTTTTATTGAAAAGGCAGTCTGGGCAGAATATGTTCTACGGAATGGAACGCAACAGTTGCCTTTTGACATTGCTCTGGTGGTAGATCTGGTACCATTTTGCAGTCTTATGTATGTGCAGTGCGGCTATAGCTGATCCTTCTCATTGTTTGGAAAATGTTTGGATCTTTCTGTCGGCTAGTTTGGGGCGCATCGATTATTGGACTCTCCCCACGTTCTTCAATTGAACAGTCAGATTGTGCAATGTGTCTTCTACACCTTGAAAAAAGAGAAGAGAATCCATATGGACACACTTCACCTTTGCTGCACACCCTGGGTACCATGTGGCTCCATTTTCTCCAGTAAAAATACAACCAACTTCGAGTGCCGTCTGCCGGCTGACCATCCAGACAATTACGCAACAGTAATTAGGCCAAAGGTAATACAGTGGGGCAAACAAGTATTTAGTTAGCCACCGATTGTGCAAGTTCTCCCACTTAAAATGATGACCGAGGTCTGTAATTTTCATCGTAGGTACACTTCAACTGTGAGAGACAGAATGTGAAAAAAAATCCAAGAATTCACATTGTAGGGATTTTAAAGAATTTATTTGTAAATTATGGTGGAAAATAAGTATTTGGTCAACAATTCAAACTCTCACTGATGGAAGGAGGTTTTGGCTCAAAATCTCACGATCCATGGCCCCATTCATTCTTTCCTTAACACGGATCAATCGTCCTGTCCCCTTAGCAGAAAAACAGCCCCAAAGCATGATGTTTCCACCCCCATGCTTCACAGTAGGTGTGGTGTTCTTGGGATGCAACTCAGTATTCTCCTTCCTCCAAACATGACGAGTTGAGTTTATACCAAAATGGATACATGGATGATACAGCAGAGGATTGGGAGAATGTCATGTGGTCAGATGAAACCAAAATAGAACTTTTTGGTATAAACTTAACTCGTCGTGTTTGGAGGAAGACGAATACTGAGTTGCATCCCAAGAACACCACACCTACTGTAAAGCATGGGGGTGGAAACATCATGCTTTGGGGCTGTTTTTCTGCTAAGGGGACAGGACCATTGATCTGTGTTAAGGAAAGAATGAATGGGGCCATGTATCGTGAGATTTTGAGCCAAAACCTCCTTCCATCAGTGAGAGCTTTGAATGGTTGACCAAATACTTATTTTCCACCATAATTTACAAATAAATTCTTTAAAATTCCTACAATGTGAATTCCTGGATTTTTTTTGCACATTCTGTCTCTCACAGTTGACGTGTACCTATGTTGAAAATTACAGACCTCTGTCATCATTTTAAGTGGGAGAACTTGCACAATCGGTGGCTGACTAAATACTTGTTTGCCCCACTGTATGTAGGCAGTGTTTGATCCAGGCATCATTATTATTGAACTTTCACAGCTATATTAATTTGATATTAATATTTATGGCGTCTTTTTGTATAAATTACATATTCAAATGACAGATAAAACAGTTGGTTTTACACGCTCAACACTGCAGTTCCTGAACCCCATTAACATCTTGCCTGGAATGGCCCCCTAACAATAGATTCAGCGATCGAACTCTTTGTTCAAATCTCCGTGGAAACCAGACAGGTGAACTCGAATTTGCATGTCCTCTCCCGCCCATCCGTACTGCAGACGTTTAAGGTTTTGTCAACAGATGTCGTGAGGGTCACTAGGTGTGCCAGACGAGTGTCCGCGGGTCTCATTTTAATAGGCAGCATATGGAGGTGGGGACTGATGAGAGGGACAGGTGCTGACTCATTGACCCTCGCAGCACAGTGGACCACTTCAGGGGAGAGGAGACCTCCATTTAGCTTACACTTGCATTCTTAATAAATGCATAATATCTAAATACCTTTCTTATATGAATGTGCAGCTGGTTGCAAACCGCATGCAAACCTTGTTATATTGTTTCTACCAAGCACATTTTAGAAATGTATTCAAATACACAAACATGGTCTATCAATGCTTTAAAGTCCTACTGAAATGAGATATTCTTATTTAAACGGGGATAGCAGGTCCAGTCTATGTGTCATACTTGATCATTTCGCGATATTACCATATTTTTGCTGAAAGGATTTAGTAGAGAACATCCACGATAAAGTTTGCAACTTTTGGTCGCTTAACCGGAAGTCACAGACGATGACGTCACCCGTTGATGGCTCCTCACATCCTCACATTGTTTTTAATGGGAGCCTCCAACAAAAAGAGCTATTCGGACCGAAAAAATGACAATTTCCCCATTAATTTTAGCGAGGATGAAAGATTCATGTTTAAGGATATTGATAGCGACGGACTATTAAAAAAAAAATTTTAAAAACGCGATTGCATTGGGATGGATTCAGATGTTTTTAGACACATTTACTAGGATAATTCTGGGAAATCCCTTATCTTTCTATTGTGTTGCTAGTGTTTTAGTGAGTTTAATAGTACCTGATAGTCGGAAGGGTGTATCCACGGGTGTGTTGACGCCAGTGACTGAAGGAAGCTGTACGAACGGCACAAGCTCAGCTGATCGCAGGTAAGTGGCAACTTTTTATCCCCAATTTTCTCACCGAAAACTGCTGGTTGACAAGTGTCTATATGTATGTGTTCGCTTGACTGCTGTGATCCATAGGAAGGCTTCACCTCAGGGAATTTTAAACAAGGAATCACCGTGTGTTTGTGTGGCTAAAGGCTAAAGCTTCCCAACTCCATCTTTCTACTTTCACTTCTCCATTATTAATTGAACAAATTGCAAAGGATTGTGCAACACAGATATCCAAAATACTGTGTAATTATGAGGTTAAAGCAGACAACTTTTAGCTGTGTGTGTGCGCAGCGCTCATATTTCCAAACAGTCCATGACGTCACGCGTACACGTCATCATTCCGCAACGTTTTCAACAAGAAAATCCCGGGAAATTTAAAATTAAAATTTAGTAAACTACAAAGGCCGTCTTGGCATGTGTTGCAATGTTAATAATTCATCATTGATATATAAACTATCAGACTACGTGATCGGTAGAAGTGGGTTTCAGTAGGCCTTTAAGTTACTCATTTTAGCTCAGGGGCCACATGGAGGAAAATGTGTGACTATTAAAACTATGGCATTAAATCATGGCATTAAAACTAAAAAGATAAAGATAACCTCAGATTTTTTTCTTTGTCTTACTATGGCCAAAAATAGAACAAACACTTTCTGACAATAATACAATAAAAATATTTTTTAAAATACTGGCAGTGGTAAAGTTTAGATCCATGAAGGAAAGAAGAAAGTGAATTAATTTTTATAACTGAATAAATTTACATATCCATAAAAATGTGTTTTCTTTTGTATATATATATATATATATATATATATATATATATATATATATATATATATATATATATATGTATATATATATATTTTTTTTTAATGAATTAAGTAACGTTTATGGCAACATTTTTCCAAAACACAATATAGAATGTGAGATACAACAGGAAAATGTATACATTTACCATTTGTTTTCAAAACGCTTACAAAAAAGTGGGACCCCAAAAATTTTACTGTGGGACCCCATTTTTATGACTTGATGGGATTCTTAGGAACCCCTTTTGAAAATTCCTAGCGACAACACTGATGGAGTATTGGTGCGTGCAAAAGAGCAGCAGGCGGCTGTGGCCTGCGGGCCGGATCTAATACTAAACACACATCCCGGGGGCCATAGATCATTCATTGATGCGAGGGCCTCGACGTTGACACCCCTGCTTTAAGTAGTATTTTGGCATTTTATCTCACGAGTGGAAAGCAAAGATAATCCTAATGACATAAACTAAAACATTACTATAAAATTAACTTATCGTGACCACTCCCTGGGGTTTTCAGAGCACATTTTCCAGCCCAGTGGTTCTCAAATGGGGGTACGCGTACCCCTGGGGGTACTTGAAGGAATTCCAAGGGGTACGTGAGATTTAAAAAAAATATTGTAAAAATAGCAACAATTCAAAAATCCCTTATAAATATATTTATTGAATAATACTTCAACAAAATAGGAATGAAAGTTCATAAACTGAAAAAAAATAAAACAATGCCATATTCAGTGTTGACAGCAAAAAAAAATTGTGGACATGTTCCATAAATATTGATGTTAAAAAATTATTTTTTTGTGAAGAAATGTTTAAAATTAAGTTCAGATGGATCTCTAAACTTGTGATTTGCATGACTGAGGCGTTCCTCAAGGCATCCCTTTAAGGCAGGGGTTGGGAACCTTTTTGGCTGAGACAGCCAAAAAGCCAAATATTTTAAAATGTATTTCCGTAAGAGCCATATAATATATTTTTTAACATATTTAAGTAAGGCCAACATTTCTAAAGTATAATAGGTCTCTTATTCTTTGCAAAAACATTGTTATTCTGAAGCTAACTGTAGAGAGGCGTGGCCTGCGGGCCTGCAGCGAACTGGGGATGTGCCAGGACCGGCCTCGAAATCAGCGACAGGTGCGTACAAGGTCCACCTGGGCCTTGTTTTCTAATCACCTGTCGCTCTGTTATAAGCAGCAGCCAGGAGGAGAGACGGGGTTGGGGCTTGAGCCAGAGCGCGAGCGGGAACGAAAGAGAAAAATACAATTGCTGTAAAGCAACTGAGAGACTTATTGAAAAATAAAACAATAGTGTAACCCTGAAACAGGCTCTCATGTCGGTGCTTGGTGGTCTGAAGAACCCCCAGGAGGGCAAGCCCCACACTATCCATCCATCCATTTTCTACCGCTTATTCCCTTTTGGGGTCGCGGGGGGCGCTGGCGCCTATCTCAGCTACAATCGGGCGGAAGGCGGGGTACACCCTGGACGAGTCGCCACCTCATCGCAGGGCCAACACAGATAGACAGACAACATTCACACTCACATTCACACACTAGGGACCATTTAGTGTTGCCAATCAACCTATCCCCAGGTGCATGTCTTTGAAAGTGGGAGGAAGCCGGAGTACCCGGAGGGAACCCACGCATTCACGGGGAGAACATGCAAACTCCACACAGAAAGATCCCGAGCCTGGATTTGAACCCAGGACTGCAGGAACTTCGTATTGTGAGGCAGACGCACTAACCCCTCTGCCACCGTGAAGCCCAGCCCCACACTAACCGATTAAAAATAAATAACTTCTTACCGTTAACGCAACTTCTTGAACAGGTCCGGTAGAAAAACGGATGGATGGATTAAAAATGCACGAGAATGTTTTATATTTTGAACGTTATTTTTAACAAGTGGAATTATTCATTACTTATCGTGTTAAGCAATGATAGCTCAGATTTATGCGAGAGCCAGATGCAGTCATCAAAAGAGCCACATCTGGCTCACGAGCCATAGGTTCCCTACCCTTGTTGTAAGGCCTTTTCTACACTAAGGTTATCTCGGCCAGTGTTATTCAACCAGTCTGGTGTGCCAAGGGAGATTATCTAATTTCACCTATTTGGGTTAAAAATTATTTTTGCAGACCAGTAATTATAGTCTGCAAATGATGTATTGTTGTTGAATGTCGGTGCTGTCTAGAGATAGGCAGAGTAACCGTGAAATACTCTTCCATATCAGTAGGTGGCAGCCGGTAGCTGCCTGCTTTGTCGATGTCCAAAACAGTGGGAGGCAGTGTGCAGGTAAAAAAGGTGTCTAGTAAACAATAAACAAAAGGTGAGTGCCCCAAAAGAAAAGGCATTGATGCTTAGGGAAAGCAATGCAGAACAAAACTAGGACTGAATTGGCTACAAATTAAAAGCAGAATGCTGGACGACAGCAAAGACTTACTGTGGAGCAAAGACAAAGTACATCTGAACATGACATGACGATCAACAATGTCCCCACAAAGAAGGATAAAAACAACTGAAATATTCTGAATTGCTAAAACAAAGTAGATGCGAGAAATATCGCTCAAAAGAAGACATGAAACTGCTGCAAGAAAATACCAAAAAGAGAGAAAAAGCCACCAAAATAGAAGCCCAAGACAAGAACTAAAACACTACACACAGGAAAACGGCAAAAAACTCCATATAAGTCGGGGTGTGATGTGACAGGTGGTGACAGTACACCTAATTTGAGACAAGAGCTATAGTGATGCATGCTTGGTTATGCTTCCAACAATTGCGACGACAACTCTTTACTGTCAATTGCCTTTTTTCAACACAAAAAATGTGCCTTGGCTCAAAAAAGGTTGAAAAACACTGATCTAGGCTATATCCCACCTAACCTTACCCTTGTCCACACACACACACAATGCTGCCGTTTAAGACCCCCTTCCGCCCGCTGGCGCAATGAGACCGAGTACGCATGCGCGAAAACAAAATTCCCGCGTTATAGTCACCTCTGACCTGGAAGTGTATCCTTACCCTGTGTTTCAAAGTAGACTATTTCCACATTTCTTTTAACCGTAAACCTTGCTTGCCTATCCATCAGCAGATTTTAGACTATAGTAGTGAATCACACCTGAGCCATCATACATGAATCATATATTTAAAGGCCTACTGAAATGAGATTTTCTTATTTAAATGGGGATAGCAGGTCCATTCTATGTGTCATACTTTGATCATTTTGCAATATTGCCATATTTTTGCTGAAAGGATTTGGTAGAGAACATCCACGATAAAGTTTGCAACTTTTGGTCGCTAATAAAAAAGCCTTGCCTTTACCGGAAGTAGCAGACGATGTGCACGTGACGTCAAGAGTTGTAGGACACCTCACATCCTCACATTGTTTATAATGTGAGCCTCCAGCAGCAAGAGCTATTCGGACCAAGAAAGCGACAATTTCCCCATTAATTTCGTGGGTGAGGAAAGTTAGAGTGAAGCACAAAAAAAAAAGCGACGGCAGTGGGACCGTTTCAGATGTGAAGTGAATTGTGAAGTGAATTATATTTATATAACGCTTTTCTCAAGTGACTCAAAGCGCTTTACATAGTGAAACCCAATATCTAAGTTACATTTAAACCAATGTGGGTGGCACTGGGAGCAGGTGGGTAAAGTGTCTTGCCCAAGGACACAACGGCAGTGACTAGGATGGCGGAAGCGGGGATCGAACCTGCAACCCGCAAGTTGCCGGCACGGACACTCTACCAACCGAGCTATGCCGCCCGTAATTAAACACATTTACTAGGATAATTCTGGAAAATCCCTTATCTGCTTATTGTTTTAATAGTGTTTTAGTGAGATTGTAAAGTCATACCTGAAAGTCGGATGGCTGCGGTGAACGCCAGTGTCTCTCAGAGAAGCCAATGGAGGAGCCAAGGTCACAGCTGCCTTTTTGAGCTGCAGGAGGAAGTCGCATAATCCGCTGAAGTCTCCGGTAAGAGCCGACTTACTATCACAATTTTCCCATCCAAAAACTTGCTTGTTGACGTAGAGAAACATGTTCGCTTGACCGCTCTGTGTTAGAGCTTCACAACAAACAAAGAAACACCGGCTGTGTTTCGGTGCTAAAGACAGCTGCAATACACCGCTTTCCACCAACAGCATTCTTCTTTATAGTCTCCATTATTAATTGAACAAATTGCAAAAGATTCAGCAACACAGATGTCCAAAATACTGTGTAATTATGCGATGAAAAGAGACGACTTTTAGGCGTGTGTGGTGCTGGGCTAATATGTCCGCTCCAACCAAAAACGTCACAAACACACGTCATCATTCCGCGACGTTTTCAACAAGAAACTCAGCGGGAAATTTTATATTATAATTTAGTAAACTAAACCTTTAATGGATGTGTGAAAGTAAACAATGTGATAAAAAACAGTTTGCAACAATCAATCTAGGGATCTAGAAATCTGGTCAGGACACTGTGCTTGTAGGCTGAAATTGGCGGTCGTACTTGACGGCCACAATCACTTCAAGACATCACAATAGTTATGGACTACAAAACTAGACATTGAGTAATCGCTCGACATAAAAACGTTTGTACATCGCGGACAATAACTGATAGTTTGCTTTGGAAGTCCAAATACTTTCGCTGTTCTTCGTCGTACTCCCTCGTCCACGAGAGCCCGCATTCTCGTTGTCTCCCCTTCGACAAATGGACAAAGTTTTCCACGAAATAGAATCATAGCTGACCTGGACAATCAAAAGTTATTTTGCCGTTTCTCTGGTACAACACACAAGTTGACAAACATATCCCACCAGGCTGCGGTGGGATAGTTTTCCAAAACTACCGCTCAACATTGCTATGTTGAGATGTGTTGTATCCTAAATAGCTGCAATCGCGCGTTAAAATACCGCTTGTTATGAGGCTGGCTGTGGCGCGGTCTTCCTGGCGTCACTTCCTCTCTGAACTCAGTTTGTAAACGATGGATGAGTCCATACAAAGTTAAGAGCCGGAGATTCAAGAAATACACGGCGCGCTTACCCGTGTAAAAAATGATCCAAGGAGGGTTACCTTAAACGGTGGCTGACACGATGCTTAGGCTATATAATTATTTGTTTAAGTAGTTATCCGGCTTGATGTAGACAGGGCCTAAGTCTTCTACTATTTGGTGGTTCAAAATGTTTTTCCGTAATGTGATTTATGTAACTAAGTTGTTGCTGCAGGTTGTTTACTTCAGATGCAGTCAGCAGTCATGTGTTCAAATTCTTAAGTTATAGTAATGGTGTTCCTCAAGGCTCCGTTTTAGGTCCCCTCTTTTTCGTCAACAGAAATGAAAAATCATTTGAAAAACTTGTAAGGGACTCAAATTTGTGAGTACTGTCACAGACTAGGTTTTTGTGTATAAGATCCTTAAAAACAGCAGAGCGTGCCTGTATCTCTGATAAAATAAATAGACCGTAGTGGAATTTCTGACCTTTATACCATTTTTTGTGTCTGTTTTAGTCCAAAAAGAAAGTCTATCTAAAAGCCTCTGAACCACTGCTGAGCATATGTAGGGAAAAGTTAAATTTGTGGTCGCTCTAACCATTCGACAATTTTTTTTGATTGTTTGTTATGACTAAGGGAACCACAGTTGTTTTGGAGAAAGCAGTTGCAAAACAACAAGACCTTGACACATGAGGGAAACATATAAAAAGCCAGTAGACCAATATTTGATATGATTCTGGATCCTTTGAAGGATGCTGTCTGTTTGCATTGGCAATTCAATCCAACTTGTACTTTTGAATATGGGTAAATAAACCTTTTGTACTAAAACCACTTTGTTTGCTGTTTAAGCTTCGGGCCAATCCACCACAAGACCTTGTGGAAGTTTCCCTTCCGTGGGTTCCCCTGATCAGGTCAGATCCTCTCGTGAGCCCGGTAGTCAGGTGTGAAAAGCGTTTTATTTCCGCACACGCCAAAACAGCGCACGGTTCGGCGACTTTTTAGTCTTATGTTTACAGTCTTTCTCTCGCTCCAACTCAAACAACGTGTCTCGTTCCGGCTGCTGCTAATAAGGGCGACAGGTGATTACCGTATTTCCTTGAATTGCCGCAGGGCATGTAGTATGCGCCTGCCTTGAATTACTGCCGGGTCAAACTCACTTCCCAAAATAATTAGGGCATGCTTAGTATTACCGCCTGGTCAAACTCGTGACGTCACCATTTTCAAATTGGAGGAGGCTGATTTCAATACCGGTAATTTGAAATCGCATAAAGGGAAGAATATTAAGAGCTATTCAGTAGGATTTAAAGTCCAAGCTTACATCACACTCAAATTTTTACTGCATACCTTTGGTAAGTGCCGGAGTGAGAAGAGGTTTTAAAATAATTAGCGCATGCTTACTTTTACCGCATGCCTTTGATAAGCGCAGGATTGAGAAGAGGTTTTAAATTAATTAGCGCCCTGGTGGCAATTCAAGGAAATACAGTAGATAACGATCCTCAGCTGGGCAATCTACTCAACTGCCGCTGGCTTCGAGGCCGGTCCTTACATCCCCCGTTCCGCGGCAGGCCCGCAGACCACGCCCCCCTCCACAGACCCAAATCACATGTCTACTGTAGAGGACAATGGATCTCGGGAATAAAAAAAAACAAACAAGACAAATAGTCAAGGGAGAGAAGTCCTTATCTTTCTGGAATTATGGTCCCCAAAACAGTTAAATACCCCAGCCCTTGTTGGAGTTACTGATAATACGACACCTGTTTTTAGTGATGGCCAACTTCCTATTTGAGAACATGGGTTCTTTTTAGTGCATCCTGTCATAGTAGATGTTCTCACCAAATGTGGGGATGATCTGCGAAACTGGTGGCGCTAATGAATACATTTTACGGGTTCATTTTAAAAGACCCATTTTTTTGTGCTTTAAGAAATCTTTCTTGAAAGAATGCAATCACTGTTCGTAGACGCATTTTATTCCTTAATGACAGAAAATTCTGCTTTGCATTGATTTTGTACGGCTTCCAATTTTCATAGCTAAAAAAAAAAAAAAAGCACACAAAACAATCTCCTACTTTTTAACCAAGCATATAAAGATTATTATCTTCCCTGATTGTCAGTGTGACTGTTGCAGACCTGTCCTGCATTCCAATAACTCCCATCCCGTCAAGGAGATTATTTGCTGCACACAACAACATAATTGGGTTGCTCAACCGATGACCTTGCAACTTCTCCCTTTTTCTTTAGTGCTGCGTGCATTTGGGAGGGGAAACAGGATGGGGAAGTTTGATGCAGGGCCCAAAAAGATGCAGCTGACTCCATGCAATAAGGTCGCATCGAAGGTGTTTAATTAGTGGGCTGCAGCCGTCCCTGCGGAGAGGCTTTTTATTACCTCAATATGTCATAGAGTGCGTCAGCTTGCATCACACACACACACACACACACATACACACACACACACCAGTGTTGCCTATTGAGAGATGACAAGGGGGGCAAAGATGATGGACTGGAAAGAAGAATGGAAGATGGCAAATAAGAGGCGAGCCAACGCTGCTTCATCACCCGGTGCTGGCGTGTGAAGATTTCTGGGTGCTTAGCCTGCTGATTGCCGTGTGACTTTGGCCAGCAGAAATGAGTGACATCTGCTCGGTCCGGTGTGTGTGCGCCATTAGGACAGCTGGAGGCATCGCTTAACCGTGGGCGGGGGGGCGGCGGCGCCAGGGCCGTTAACACATGCTAACCCCCCCGTGAAAAACTGCACCGCCGCATCGTGTGTGCCAGCACACCATTAGCGGCCCTAAAGGATGACTGTGAGCACACCACCGCCCACACATACTGTACATCGCCTGATACTTACCCTTGTTGCACGCACTTACTTCAACAAACGGAGTTCATTAATTGTATTTTTTTTTCATCCGTATTGTTGCTTTACAGCAGGTTACACCCTGGACAAGTCGCCACCTCATCGCAGGGCCAACACAGATAGACAGACAACATTCACACACTAGGGACCATTTAGTGTTGCCAATCAACCTATCCCCAGGTGCATGTCTTTGGAGGTGGGAAGAAGCCGGGGAACCCGGAGGGAACCCACGCAGTCACGGGGAGGACATGCAAACTCCACACAGAAAGATCCCGAGCCTGGGATTGAACCCAAGACTGCAGGACTCCAGACTTATGCAGATCTCAAATACAAATCAGCAGGTACCAGAGTGTAAGAAAAGTTTTGCATGATATTGTGAAACAAAACGCCAGATGATGCGGTCCTTATCCACACACCATAGTAATACTGACCACGGTAGCCGTAATGGGCCGACAATCCTTCAAGCGGTGCGGCTTCAAAGTCATTCTAAAACATTGTGACGGATTTTTGAGTTCCGTGTGTAATATATATTTTAACATTTGAATAATATATAACACAACATTTAATGCTTTGGTGTTGTTTACTGGTGTCATATTGCAGTCTGCACATATCTCTTATGTATGAATGATATCTACTGGTCACACTTATAATTGTCAAGCTTGGACTTGGTCTTGGGTTGTTTTCCCGAGGTGCGAAGCGAATGGAGTGGAAACGGCGTGAAGGTAGGTACATATTGAATTTATTTACTCATAAACTAAAAACAGGAACAAACAAAAAGCGCTCACAATGGAGGTACAAAACTTGGGCTATGAAACAAAAGACTAGCACAAAGGCTATAAACTATAAACATGAATGACAAAAACTTACGTGGACAAAATGAACAGCATAGCAAGGCATGAAGCAGATAATCGAGGTCGTGAAGGAGGTGATGTTGCCAAACTGACTACCTGGTAACTGTGGCTTAAATAATGAACATGATAAGTGAAAACAGGGGTGAGACAAGACAGGTGAACTGATTGGTCGTCATGGTAACAAAACAGGGAGTGAAAAAAAAAGGAACTTAGAGTCCAAAGTACCTGGTATTTCTAGGCAGTCTCCCATCCAAGTACTAACCAGGCCAGACACTGCTTAGCTTTGAGAACAGATGAGATTGGGGATAATCAGGGTAGTATGGCCATACAAAACTCATGATCAGACATGACAGATGAAAACTAAATCAGTTGGCATGGTAACAAGACAAACAAGGAAATGCAAAACAGAACTAAATGTCCAAAAAACTAAACATAGCAAGACCAAAACAAAACATGAACCATAGGCGTGACAATAATTTCCCCATGTACCAAAAAAAATTGCTTCAAGTTCGGTAAGCACAACCAGAATTATTCCATACATTAGGCGCATTTTGAGAAAATTAAAGGATTTCAAGTGCTCATTATAGTCCGAAAAACACGATAATGGTTGAGAGAAAAGTCTGGACCCTACAAAACATGTATAATAAAATATATTCTCAAGGTTATCAGAGAAGCAACACAATTGTTAAATTTTGTGTTCGGTGATCTGGTTTCTGCTCCACAAAGACGTGAAAAGTAAGGATTGTTGATCAACCGTCTCCTCGTCATCCTACAATATTCACTCCATCCATCCACCCAATTTAATTCCTCCACCCATCTATGATTAATCCATCCATCAATCTATCCCAAATCAATCCACCCACCCATCCATCTGTCCACCCACCAGCCATACATGAATCCATTCATCCATTCACCCACCCAAATTATTCAATCCAACCCCCACCCATCTATGATTAATCCACGCATCAGTCTATCCATCCACCCAAATCATCCACCCACCCAAGGGATTGAGAGTTGGAGGGATGGACCAAATTAAATTTCTTACAAAAAAATGTTGGAAATTATAAAGATCTCAATTAAAGAAAATATAGCAATTTCTTAAAACTTCTTTGTGTGTTTTCATCCCCCAAAATAACAAAAATCCTCAATTAGCCAAGTATTTATCGTCACACAAAAACATTATGAATCTTGTTGTTACTGTTAGTATGGACGGGTGGCTGAGTGGACGACTCGGCACCCAAGACCATCCCTTCATCCATCTATAAACCCATCCACCCAAGACTGATCCATGCACCCAACCAAATCAATCCACCCATCTAGTACTATTTATCTAACTCTCTATCCACCACCCAACCTTCCATGACCAATTCACTTGTCCATTTTATCATCCATCCACCCACCCACACATCCAACAGTCTACCAAAATTAATCCATCCATCCTAGACCAATGCATTCACTCACCCATCCACACACCTGTTCATTCGTCCTTCGATCTAAGACCGACCCATCCACCCAAATCAATCCACCCGCCTTCCTATTTTTCTATCCATCCATCCAACCACTTGTCCATGCATCCATCCATCCTACCAATCGCCCTCGCCCACACATGCATCCATCCATCCACAATCCACAAATCGATCCACTCACGCATTCATCATCCTCCCACATGCCCCACACCCACCCATGCATCCATCTATCCTCCCACGTGCCCCCCACCCATAACTCTATCATCATCATCTATCCATCGATCCATTCATACAGTCATCCATCTTCCCACATTCCCCACACCCACCTATGCATCCATCCATCCTCCCACATGCCCCTGCCCACCCATGCCTCCATCCATCCATCATCTATCCATTGATCAACTCATGCATCCATCCATCCACCCTCCCACATGCCCTACACCCACCCATCCATTCCCGCATGCATCCATCCATCCTTCCACACGCCCCCACCCACCCATGCATCCATCAATCCTCCCACACGCCCCCCACCCGCCCATGCATCCATCCACTCATGCATCCATCCACCCTCCCGCAATCCCCCCACCCACCCATCTATCCATCTATCCACTCATGCATCCAACCATCCTACCACACGCCCCCACCCACCCATGCTGCCATCTATCCATCGATCCACCCATGCATCCATCCACCCTCCCACACGCCACCACCCACCCATGCAGCCATCTCAAAATCCATCCACCCATGCATCCTCCCATACGCCCCCACCCACCCATGCATCCATCCATCGTCCCACATGCTCCCCACCCATGCATCAATCCTCCCACTTCCCCCCACCCACCCATGTATCCATCGACCCACCCATGCATCCATCCACCCTCCCACAATCCCCCCACCCACCCATGTATCCATCTACCCACCCATTCATCCATCCATCCATTCATCCACTCATGCATCCAACCATCCTCCCACACGCCCCCCACCCAAACATGCATCCATCTATCCATCGATCAACTTATGCATCCATCCATCCATCCTGCCACACGCCCCCACCCACCCATGCAGCCATCTCAAAATCCATCCACCCATGCACCCTCCCATACGCCTCCACCCTTCCAGGCATCCATCCATCCATCCTCCCACATGCCCCTCACCCATGCATCCACCCTCCCACATCCCCCCACCCACCCATGTATCCATCGACCCACCCATGCATCCATCCACCCTCCCACAACCCTCCACCCACCCATGTATCCATCTACCCATGTATCCATGCATCCATCCATCCATTTATCCACTCATGCATCCCACCATCCTCCCACACGCCCCCCACCCACCCATGCATCCATCTATCCATCGATCAACTTATGCATCCATCCATCCATCCTGCCATACGCCCCCACCCACCCATGCAGCCATCTCAAAATCCATCCACCCATGCATCCTCCCATACGCCTCCACCCATCCAGGCATCCATCCACCCTCCCACATGCTCCTCACCCATGCATCCATCCTCCCACACCCCCCCACCCACCCATTTATCCATCGATCTATCCATCCACCCATGCATCCATCCATCCATTCATCCACTCATGCATCCAACCATCCTCCCACACGTCCCCCACCTACCCATGCATCCATCCATCCTCCCACACGCCCCAACCACCCATGCAGCCATCTCAAAATCCATCCACCCATGCATCCTCCCATACGCCTCCACCCATCCGGGCATCCATCCATCCTACCACATGCTCCTCACCCATGCATCCACCCTCCCACATCCCCCCACTCACCCATGTATCCATCTATCCATCGATCCACCCATGCATCCATCCATCCATCCACTCATGAATCCATCCACCCTCCCACCCACCCATGCATTCCTCTATCCATCGATTCCACCCATGCATCATCCATCCTCTCACCCCCCCCACCCGCCCACCCATGCATTCATCCACCCTCCCACATGCCCCCACCCACCAATGCAGCCATCTCACAATCCACCCACCCATGCACCCTCCCGTACTCCCCCACCCACACATGCATCCATCCACCCTTCCACACCCCCCCCACCCATGCATCCATCTATCCTCCCCCTCATCCACCCAGCTATCCATCCATCCAACCACCCACCCATGCATCCATCCAAACCTACATGCCCCACAAGCCCACCCCTAGCGCACATTCCACTCTGCTGGCAAAGTTATGCATGTTCCACTTCCACGGCTGAAATCAGGCAGTCATAGTCTCTTCTTTTCATCCGCATTTTGCTTTTGTTTGTGCCGCCCACCCGGAGACATTAATCAGCAGGACAATAAGCTCCCTGGGGGAAGCGTTCTTAGCGTGAGGCGGCATCCCCAGCGTCTGCCTGAAAGCTTTTTCGGAGGCAGAGCGCAGTCCCTCCAAGTGGGGGTCCCGAAATGAAAGATGGATGCCTTTATGGATATGGATGAACACAATCCTGCAGTGGTCTGGTGTCCAGCTCCTCGCCTTCCCCGAGTCGCTCACTCAAGCCTTTTCATTAAGACGACCCGCGCTCTTCTCCGGTGATATTTCTCCACGTCTCCAGCAGCGGGGCGCTAAACCGGGAGATGCTTCCTAGGTGGTCCACGTACACATAAGTGATTGATCACATTTTTTTTTACACAACCTCAGCCCGTGTGTTTTTTTCCCCCTCATTATTTCCACACCGGAACGTGTTTGATTCATACTCCCCCTCACATGGCGGATGATTAAGAAAAGCCATTTTGAAGGCCCTGGACGTGAGTTGGACAATCCAGGGGATTCCAGGTTCCAGCAGAGGTCAGTGTTGCTCCACCGATGGCAGACACTCACTTTCCTCCCTCTCGTCTACCGCCTTCATCCTTGCATCATACCTGAGGTGTTTGGTCCGAGCATCAACTCAAAGACACTTTGCAACCTTCTGCTGCACCTGAGTTTGACTCGGCTTAATCTTACGGCTTTTCAGAACAATAGAATATACATTGGGGCAAAAAAGTATTTAGTCAGCCACCGATTGTGCAAGTTCTCCCACTTAAAATGATGACAGAGGTCTGTAACTTTTTATCTTAGGTACACTTCAACTGTGAGAGACAGAATGTGGAAAAAAAATCCAGGAATTCACATTGTAGGAATTTTAAAGAATTTATTTGTAAATTATGTTGGAAAATAAGTATTTGGTCAACCATTCAAAGCTCTCACTGATGGAAGGAGGTTTTGGCTCAAAATCTCACGATACATGGTCCCATTTATTCTTTCCTTAACATGGATCAATCGTCCTGTCCCCTTAGCAGGAAAACAGCCCCAAAGCATGATGTTTCCACCCCCATGCTTCACAGTAGTTATGGTGTTCTTGGGGTGCAACCGAGTAGTCTTCTTCCTCCAAACACGACAAGTTGAGTTTCTACCAAAATGTTCTATTTTGGTTTCATCTGACCAAAGTTCAAGGTTCAAGGTTCAACTTTATTGTCTTGGACACAGTGCATCATTGCTTTCTTAACATACACAAAAACAACAGAACAAAAACACAAGCACAGACACAACCACAACCAGACAAATAACATTTAAACATCTAAACATCAGAACATGGAGCTTGATGGACATGGGTGGCACTTTGATGTAGGCATAAAATCTACAGTATGGAGATAAAGATAAAGAACCAGTGTGCATTGCACCAGAGCTCATGGATAAAGTGAAGTGTGCTAAAGTGTTTAGTTCTAAAGTGCTATGTGCTAAAAAAAAAGTGCTAACCTATGTATTAACATTCTATTGCACATTGTTGGTCAGCTTAATGGAGGCTGGGACAAATGATAATTTAAGGTGGTTAGATTTGCATAATGGGACCCAGAGTCTTCTCCCTGATGGCAGGGTTCCATATTCAGGGAAGAGTGGGTGTTGTGAATTGGAAATAATTGTCTTAGCTTTGACATGACATTCTCCCAATCCTCTGCTGTATCATCCATGTATCCATTTTGGTATAAACTCGACTCATTGTCTTTGGAGGAAGAAGAATACTGAGTTGCATCCCCAGAACACCATACCTACTGTGAAGCATGGGGGTGGAAACATCATGCTTTGGGGCTGTTTTTCTGCTAAGGGGACAGGACAATTGATCCGTGTTAAGGAAAGAATGAATGGGGCCATGTATCGTGAGATTTTGAGCCAAAACCTCCTTCCATCATTGAGAGCTTTGAATGGTTGACCAAATACTTATTTTCCACCATAATTTACGAATAAATTCTTTAAAATTCCTACAATGTGAATTTCTGGATTTTTTTCCACATTCTGTCTCTCACAGTTGAAGTGTACCTATGATGAAAATTACAGACCTCTGTCATCATTTTAAGTGGAAGAACTTGCACAATCGGTGGGCGTGTCACGCCAAATTTCTTCCCCCCTACAAACCCCCCCCCCCCCCCATTTACTTCCGGGGTCATGATTAATACAGACGTTTTGTTAACGCTATATTATACAAATATAACGCTATATTCTAAAAATACAGACGTTTTGTTAACGCTATATTATAAAAAAATTTAAAAAACATTTCACAAACACAAGCTATGGGATGACATAAGAGGAAACGTGACCCCGGAAGTAAATGCGTCATCCCATAGCTTGTGTTTGTAAATTGTTTTTTTTAATTTTTTTTATAATATAGCGTTAACAAAACGTCTGTATTTTTATAGTATAACATTATATTTTTATAATATAGCGTTAACAAAACGTCTGTATTAATTATGACCCCGGAAGTAAATGGGGGGGGGGGGGGGGGTGTTTGTAGGGGGGACGAAATTTGGCATGACAGCTGACTAAATACTTTTTTGCCCCACTGTACATTTGGTGCTTCAATGGGAGGATCCAATGTGCACTTTAGAGGAAATTAACAGAGTGATTGGTGAGAGACGCTAACAGGATATTGACACAGATTTAGACGCGCACACACAAGAGGAGACAGATTAGGGTTCCACCATCAAAGCGTCCCTCCCATGCCGTATTGATTAAGGAACGTGTTGTTGTCAACGTTTAGATTTGATTACCGCTGACACGGGGCTGGAACACAAGGCTGGTAATGACTGCCACGCCTCGTGCATATCAAATGTAGCAGCCATCCGAGCGGAGTAATTAATACCGCTACGTGGTTATGAATTTCCTGGCACGGGCGGCCAATCGGATTTGCACGGCGCTGCATGGCGGTATAATTAGGACCAAGCACAGGAGGCAGGAAAATGTTTTCGGGCTAATTCGATGTGTTTTTGACGGTTCCTCGAAGGACTTCCTTTGGACAAGAGTTTGAGATTACAAGTTGACATTTTGGCTTTCTGCGGCTCAGAGGGAAAACATTGGGCCGATTTCACAGCTGTGCCGTAACAACACTGGCTTCCACTTCAAGCTGCTACTTTCCTCCAGGATATTATGCCCAGACCCAGATTTTTTTTCCCCCCCAAACCTCAACGGTTTCAACCCTGGTGTCCTTATAGACCTGGCATCGAAAAGCTGTCAGCTGTCACCGGGTGGTCACACACTGTGACCTTGTGCAGGGGTCGGCAACCCGCGGCTCTTTAGCGCCGCCTTAGTGGCTCTCTGGAGCTTTTTCAAAAATGTATGAAAAATGGAAAAAGATGAGGGGAAAAAAATATAAAATATATATTTTTCGATTTAATATGGTTTCTGTTGGAGGTCAAACATGACGCAAACCACCCTAATTGTTATAGAGCACACTGTTTTAAACTTGCTTCACTGATTCGAGAGTTTGGCGAGCGCCGTTTTGCCCTACCAAATTTGGCGGTCCTTGAACTCACCGTAGTTTGTTTACATATATAACTTTATCCGACTTTCTAGTAGTGTTTTATGCCACTTCTTTTTCTGTCTCATTTTGTCCACCAAACTTTTAACGTTGTGCATGAATGCACAAAGGTGAGTTTTGTTGATGTTATTGACTTATGCATAGTGCTTATCTGACATATTTGGTCACTGCAAGCTAATCGATGCTAACATGCTATTGAGGCTAGCTGTATGTACATATTGCATCATTATGCCTCATTTGTAGGTATATTTGAAGTCATTTAGTTTCCTTTAAGTCCTCTTAATTCAATTTAAAAACCCTGTTTCCATATGAGTTGGGAAATTGTGTTAGATGTAAATATAAACGGAATACAATGATTTGCAAATCCTTTTCAAACCATATTCAGTTGAATGCACTACAAAGACAAAATATTTGATGTTCAAACTCATAAACTTTAAATTCTTCTGCAAATAATAATCAACTTAGAATTTCATGGCTGCAACACGTGCCAAAGTAGTTGGGAAAGGGCATGTTCACCACTGTGTTACATCACCTTTTCTTTTAACAACACTCAATAAACGTTTGGGAACTGAGGAAACTAATTGTTTAAGCTTTGAAAGTGGAATTCTTTCCCATTCTTGTTTTATGTAGAGTTTCAGTCGTTCAACAGTCCGGGATTTCCGGAGTGGTATTTTACGCTTCATAATGCGCCACACATTTTCAATGGGGGACAGGTCTGGACCGGAACTCTTTAATAACTAAAGTTCCCCGGGTGAATAATGTAAACTCACTACACCGGTATGTTTTAGCGCTTTCATGGCGAGTTTACTGACAGATATAAGTAAGAACTTTGCACTACTTTATATAAGAAATGGCAACAGCGGAGGATGAATGTCCCATAACAAGAAGATAGAAAGAAGAAGCTTATCGATTACGGGGTCGGCATGGACTACAAAGGCGGACGCTCGCAATTTTTACGGATTCATGCAAAATCCCAAATTCACATCAGCAGGAACCAGAAGGTAAGAAAGGTTGTTTTTGCATACTAGTATGAAACAAAACGGCAGATAATATGTTTACTTTATACACACACAACAATAATACGTGTATGTTAAAGCACAGTACAATCCATCATTTGGTAAGCTTCATAGCTTACTAAAGTCATACTAAAACATTTTGATGGATTTTTGAGCGCTGTGTGTAATCTCTATATTTTCAATGGAACATATGAAATGTTGGTGTTATTTACTTGAGTCATATCACCAAGGACTGTTTTCACTGCTGGACTCTAGGAAGAGGTTCCGCAGCCTCCGTAACAGAACCTCCAGGTTCTGTAACAGCTATTCCCTCAGGCCGTAAGACTCTTGAACGCATCATAATTAAATTATCCCTTCAACTCCCCCCAAAATGGATTAACTCGCTGGAATAAAAAAGACAATATAACATACATCCATAAACTTGGACACATGTGGAAAAAGTGCAATGTATTTATCTGTACAGTAATCTATTTATTTATCTGCACCTCATTGCTTTTTTTTTTTATCCTGCACTACCAAGAGCTAATGCAACAAAATTTCGTTCCTATTTGTACTGTAAAGTTCAAATTTGAATGACAATAAAAAGGAAGTCTAATCATGTTGCAGTCTACACGTATCTCTCATGTTTGACTGCCATCTACTCCTCACACTTATCATTACAATATGTACCAAATTAAATTGTTTTGAGGTCGCTAAGCAAAACCAGAATTATTCCATACATTAGGCGCACCGGCCTTTAAGGTGCACTGTGGGGATTTAAGGTGGGGGAAATTATTTTAAGTGCGCCTCAGTCTGGAAAATACAGCACGGTTAATGCAATCATTTTTGTGTGATTAATGACATAAATTAACTTGCTATTTTGACAACCATAACTTTTATAATATTCCACTGGCCAATAAAAAAAAAGCCCTGACACACCCGTCTTGGGTCGAATCCTGCACACGTCCAAAAAGATAATGCAGATTTTATATAGCCTGCAACCACCATCTCATCCCAGCATAATCCTTCTCCAAAACCATATTTAAAAATCACCCACTAAATGTTCTGTTCTAGTGTGCAAGTGTGTTTGTGCCCGCAGGTGCAGCCATGCGTCTTTGTCCTTCCTTCTCTCCCCTTGCAGATGAGATGAGTGATTCCGGGCTACGGGGGGCTCTTTCCTCACTTTGTGTCATTTCCAGGCCAGCAGGCCCCCCGGGACCCGCCATGCACCCCCCGCCCGCAATGCCACACATAACACATTGGCTCTGTCACAAACACAGCTTATTTTAGAGCGGGCTCCTTGGCCGCCGAGAGAACGTTGACTTTATGTAAATCATATTAATGAATTTGCAGGACTTAAGGGAGCGGGTGAAGATGCGGGGAGGATAACATGCCAGCAGCACCAGAAGGCGAGTGGGACAGTGACAGGAAGTGGACAGGTAAGGGAGAGTTTGATGTTTGGGTCTGGGCACGGTCCTTCAAAAGGTGTACTCCGCAAATAAATCATTGGGATTTTGAAATCCCTCTTTCACACCACCCAAGATGACGTAAGCCTACTTTAATTCCAGTCTTTCCAATCAAATTTGGATTTGATCAGTCTGATCCAGGTCCAAACTTTCCAGGATTACCAAATTGTGATAACGAGTGCTTAAATTAGACTGCATGAGTAAAAAAAAATGTAGGAAAATTCAAAATGTATTTATTTGATGAAACCCAAATAAATACTTAAACTTCCATCCATCCATCCATTTTTTTTCTACCGGAATGCTGGGTACACCCTGGACAAGTCGCCACCTCATCACAGGGCCAACACATATAGACGGACAACATTTACACTCACAATCACACACTTGGGCCAATTTAGTGTTGCCAATCAACCTACCGTATTTCCTTGAATAGCCGCCGGGGCGCTAATTAATTTAAAACCTCTTCTCAGTCCTGCGCTTACCAAAGGCATGCGGTAAAAGTAAGCATGCGCCAATTATTTTAAAACCTCTTCTCACTCATGCGCTTACCCAAGGCATGCGGTAAAAGTAAGCATGCGCTAATTATTTTAAAACCTCTTCTCACTTCGGCACTTACCAAAGGCATGCAGTAAAAAATTGAGTGTGATGTAAGCTTGGACCTTAAATCCAACTGAATAGCTCTTAATCGTCTTTCTTTGTGCAATTTCAAATTACCGGTATTGAAATCAGCCTCCTCCATTTTTTTAATCATGACAGGGGAAGGTCACAAGTTTGACCAGGCGGTAATACTAAGCATTCGCTAATTATTTTGCGAAGCGAGTTTGACACGGCAGTATGTCAAGGCAGGCGCATACTATATGCTCTGCGGCAATTTAAGGAAATACGGTATCCCCTAATTGTTAAATTCCAGTAATTAGCAAGTTACTTGGAAAAAGCAGTGAGTCAAGCTACAAGTTACTCTCGATCAAAAGTACCATATTTTACTAATTTTTTATTAATTACTAGTTTCTATGAAATGTTTTTTTATATTGTTTTACTTTCTTTATTCAAGAAAATATTTTTAATTTATTTATCTTATTTTATTATTATTTTTAAAAAGGACCTTATCTTCACCAGACCTGGTTGTAAATGAATTACATTGTTTAAAAGGTTCCTAAAACCAGGTCCAGTCCAGATTATGTCAATGTCGAGCTGCTCAGCAACACACACCTTCATTTGTGTACACCCAAAATTTGGGAACTTCAACAACAGGTTGCATACAATCTGTAAACAAAATTACATTTTCAAAATACGGAATAAGTTTGGTTGAGCTTACTCACCTCGAAGCTATTTTATTTGGTACGTGGTGTAATGATAAGTGAGACCCAGTAGATGTCCTTCTACGATACAGGTGAGAGGAACGAGTGATGATCCAAAATAAACTTCCACGAGCGGGGAAGCGAGGAAGCAGCAGACCACTAGACGTCAACATTGGCACAAAAAGTGTTGATCACAGCACTGCAATAAATAGTTTGTCTGAGTCAGCACATGTAATTACATACACTACTGAAATGCTCTCACACAAACAACTAAAATGTTTTTCTCTCACGCACAATACTGAAACACTTTGATACACACTACTAAAAAGGCTCTCACATACGCTACTGAAATGCTCTCACATACGCTACTGAAAAGCTCTCACATACGGTACTGAAAAGCTCTCACATACACTACTGAAAAGCTCTCACATACACTACTGAAAGCTTTCACATGCGCTACTGAAAAGCTCTCACATACACTACGGAAAAGATCTCACATACACTACTGAAAAGCTCTCACATACGCTACTGAAAATCTCTCACATACGCTACTGAAAAGCTCTCACATACGCTACTGAAAAGCTCTCACATACACGACTGAAAAGCTCTTACATAAACAACTAAAATGCTTTTTCTCTCACACACACTACTGAAACACTCTCATACTCACTACTAAAAAAGTTCTCACATAGACTACTGCAATGCTCTCACATACGCTACTGAAAAAAATCTCACGCTACTGAAAAGCTCTCACATACGCTACTGAAAATCTCTGACATACGCTACTGAAAAGCTCTCACATACGCTACTGAAAAGCTCTCACATACACGACTGAAAAGCTCTCACATCCACTACTGAAAGCTTTCACATGCGCTACTGAAAAGCTCTCACATACACTACTGAAAAGCTCTCACATACGCTACTGAAAATCTCTCACATACGCTACTGAAAAGCTCTCACATACGCTACTGAAAAGCTCTCACATACACGACTGAAAAGCTCTTACATAAACAACTAAAATGCTTTTTCTCTCACACACACTACTGAAACACTCCCATACTCACTACTAAAAAAGCTCTCACATAGACTACTGCAATGCTCTCACATACGCTACTGAAAAAAATCTCACGCTACTGAAAAGCTCTCACATACGCTACTGAAAATCTCTGACATACGCTACTGAAAAGCTCTCACATACGCTACTGAAAAGCTCTCACATACACGACTGAAAAGCTCTTACATAAACAACTAAAATGCTTTTCTCTCACACACACTACTGAAACACTCTCATACTCACTACTAAAAAAGCTCTCACATAGACTACTGCAATGCTCTCACATACGCTACTGAAAAAAATCTCACGCTACTGAAAAGCTCTCACATACACAACTGAAAAGCTCTCACAAACACTACTGAAAAGCTCTCATATACGCTACTAAAAAGCTCTCACATACGCTACTGAAAAGCTCTCACATACGCTACTGAAAAGCTCTCAAATACGCTACTGAAAAGCTCTCACATGCGCTACTGAAAAGCTCTCACATACACTACGGAAAAGCTCTCACATATACTACGGAAAAGTTCTCACATACACTACTGAAAAGATCTCACATACACTACTGAAAAGCTCTCACATACACTACTGAAAATCTCTCACATACGCTACTGAAAATCTCTCACATATGCTACTGAAAAGCTCTCACATACACTACTGAAAAGCTCTCACATAAACAACTAAAATGCTTTTCTCTCACGCACACTACTGAAACACTCTTATACTCACTACTAAAAAAGCTCTCACATACACTACTGCAATGGTCTCACATACGCTACTGAAAAAAATCTTGCGCTACTGAAAAACTCTCACATACGCTACTGAAAAGCTCTCATACGCTACTGAAAAGCTCTCACATACACAACTGAAAAGCTCTCACAAACTACTAAAATGCTCTCACATACGCTACTAAAAAGCTCTCACATACGCTACTGAAAAGCTCTCACATACGCTACTGAAAAGCTCTCAGATACGCAACTGAAAAAAATCTTGCGCTACTGAAAAGCTCTCACATACACTACGGAAAAGCTCTCAAATACACTACTGAAAAGCTCTCACATACATTATGGAAAAGCTCTCACATACACTACTGAAAATCTCTTACATACGCTACTGAAAATCTCTCACATACGCTACTGAAAAGCTCTCACATACACTACTGAAAAGTTCTCACATAAACAACTAAAATGCTTTTCTCTCACGCACACTACTGAAACACTCTTATACTCACTACTAAAAAAGCTCTCACATGCACTACTGAAAAGTTCTCACATAAACAACTAAAATGCTTTTCTCTCACGCACACTACTGAAACACTCTTATACTCACTACTAAAAAAGCTCTCACATGCACTACTGCAATGCTCTCACATACGCTACTGGAAAAAATCTCGCGCTACTGAAAAGCTCTCACATACGCTACTGAAAAGCTCTCATACGCTACTGAAAAGCTCTCACGTACACAACTGAAAAGCTCTCACAAACACTACTAAAATGCTCTCACATACGCTACTAAAAGGCTTTCACATACACAACTGAAAAGCTCTCACAAACACTACTAAAATGCTCTCACATACGCTACTGAAAAGCTCTCACATACGCTACTGAAAAGCTCTCACATACGCAACTGAAAAGCTCTCACATACACTACTGAAAAGCTTTCACATACACTACTGAAAAGCTGTCACATACGCTACTGAAAAACTCTCACATACACTACTGAAAAGCTGTCACATACACTACGGAAAAGCTCTCACATACACTACTGAAAAGCTCTCACATACATTATGGAAAAGCTCTCACATACACTACTGAAAAGCTCTCACATACATTATGGAAAAGCTCTCACATACACTACTGAAAAGTTTTCACATAAACGACTAAAACGCTCTCACATAAACAACTAAAATGATTTTGTGTCACGCACACACACACACCACGTGCGTCTGGGAGACAACAATTTCAGTAAGCTAGAATGGTTTAACGAAACACATCCATCATCATGTCTTTCGGAATGGTTGTGAACGATAGGCAAAATAAAAACAAATACAAATGCAGTTACCCTTTAAAGTTGCAAATGTACTTTGTCGAAATCCATCCATTTTCTACCGCTTGTCCCTTTTGGGGTCACCAGGGGTCACTGGAGCCTATCTCAGCTGCATTGGGGCGGAAGGCCGTATACACCCGGGACAAGTCGCCACCTCATCGCAGGGCCAACACGGATAGACAACATTCACACTCACATTCACACACTAGGGTCAATTTAGTGTTGCAAATCAACCTAAATTTTACAAATATCGTTTTTAATTTTAATTCAGCTACCAACTCTCATTCCAGTGATATTATGGGTGATACGGCGCAACGTCCATCCAGTATGGGACTGAATCAATGACCGTTTAACAAGTCTCAGACTAGTTGCTCGTTCGGGCGCGACCAAGACAACCGTGTTTTCGATTTGCTCAATGGTTCCTTTCCCCAGCTGACTTCTAACGAGTCTCTCACCGTCACTCTCTTGTTTCATGGCACACCTGTTTTCCCGTCCGCCACGGAGTCTCCCTATTATTTCCATGATCAAAAGCCTTCTTCCGCTTACACTCCTACTGTATATACGAGGGCTCATATTGAGAGAGCCATCCGATTATATGACGTTTAGTAGCACTCGACACGACAGGGAGTCATTGATCAAGGAGGAGGTGACGCCAATGAAACCCACCTCTGACAGCCTCACGCACAGTTAGGACATTTTTAGAATAAATTCTGCATCTTGTTCCCTTGCAGCGGCGCCGTGTGTTACCAGGCGGTGCGACGTGTACATATGTTCCCCGTCTACGGAGCCCGGCACGATGCAGGCTGCTTGTATGCTCTGCAAATCACTCCCAACAGCACCCGCTCCCCCGGGGCTGCGGCTAAACTCCGTACTTCAGTACACAGTTGTCAACATGATGGCATAAACAGGCGGATAAATATGAGCGAGGAGGACAGCCACAGCATTACTATTCTCTACCGTTGGCTCATTATTTTCTTATGTCCCAGGAGAGCATTTATATTACATGAATAGAATAGAATAGAAAGTACTTTATTGATCCCTGAGGGAAATTCAGCACGACCATAATAATAATGAATAATATATAACATATATATATAGTATATAATATATGAATAATATAGATATATTCTACATTTAAGTGCAGTCAAGGAACATATGCATTATACAGTGTGATGGCTGTCGGTATGAAGGACCTCCTGTGTCGTTCCGTGTTACATTTTAGGGGTCTGAGCCTTCCACTGAACATCCTCATTCTCTCCGCAAGGTCCGAGTGTAGTGGGTGGGAGGTGTTGTCCATAATGGCTAGGAGTTTTGCTAGACTTCTCCTCTCTGACACCACCGCCAGAGAGTCCAGCTCCACTCCCACCACGTTACGGGCCTTCTCTACCAACTTGTCCAGTCTGTTTGTGTCCCTCGCTTTCAGCCAGAATGAAAAGAATAGCCTGTGGAAGAGATGACTCATCTACCTATTGACCCATTCAATTTTGTAAACTTAAAGGCCTACTGAAACCCACTACTACCCACCACTGAGTCTGATAGTTTATATATCAATGATGAAATATTAACATTGCAACACATGCCAATACGGCTTTTTTAGTTTACTAAATTACAATTTTAAATTTCGTCTTGAAAACGTTGTGTAATGATGACGTGTACGCAAGACGTCAAGGGTTTTTAGGAAGTATGAGCGCTACGCACACACACAGCTAAATGTCGTCTGCTTTAACGGCATAATTACACAGTATTTTGGAGATCCGTGTCGCTGAATCTTTTGCAATTTGTTCAATTAATATTGGAAAAGTCACAGTAGAAAGATGGAGTTTGGAAGATTTAGCCTTTAGCCACACAAACACACGGTGATTCCTTGTTTAAAATTCCCGGAGCTGAAACTTTACTATGGATCAGAGCGCGGTCAAGCAGACATGGATCCCAACCGAATGTCAACCAGCAGGTTTCGGTTTAGAAAATTGTGGTTAAAAAGTCGGCACTTATCAGATATCAGCTGAGCTTGTGTCGTCCGTACAGCTGCCGTCGACACCCGTGAGACATGGCGTCAAGACAAACCCCTCCGACTATCAGGTGATATTAAACTCACTAAAACACTAGCAACACAATAGAAAGATAAGGGATTTCCCAGAATTATCCTAGTAAATGTGTCTAAAAACATCGGAATATGTCCCAATGCAATCGCGTTGTTGTTGGGTTTTTTTTCTCTAGTCCTTTGCTACCAATATCCTCAAACACGAATCTTTCATCCTCGCTCAAATTAATGGGGAAATTGTCGTTTTCTCGGTCCGAATAACTGTTTTTTTTTGGAGGCTCCCATTAAAAACAATGTGAATATGTGAGGAGCCCCCACACTTGCGACGTCATCGTCTGCGACTTCTGGTAAAGGCGATGCTTTTTCAGGATGTACCGAACTTTATCGTCGATTTTCTCGACTAAATCCTTTCAGCAAAAATATGGCAATATCGCGAAATGATCAAGTATGACACATAGAATGGACCTGCTATCCCCGTTTGAATAAGAACATCTAATTTCAGTAGGCCTTTGACCTGTGAAGTGAAAACCGTTTCAGGTGACTACCTCTTGAAGCTCATGGAGAGAATGCCAAGAGTGTGCGAAAAAGTAAGTACATCACTCCACATGTGTTCATTCATAGTTTTGATGCGATCAGTGACAATCTACAATGTAAATAGTCATGAAAATAAAGAAAACACATTGAATGAGGAGAAAGTGTGTCCAGACTTTTGGCCTGTACTGTATATGGTACGACATTTACACTCAGGTCCAGGCAAGTATTAAGAAAGGCAGTAATAGTCCCGGCAAGAAATCTGCGTTCAAAAGACTCCCGCTTATTAGTGATTCAATCCTAAAGCCCAAAAAAAGTCTGCGGGCTATAGAGCGTTTTCCGTCCGGGCTCCAGTACTCTGGAATGCCCTCCCGGTAACAGTTCGAGATGCTACCTCAGTAGAAGCATTTAAGTCTCACCTTAAAGACCAATTTATCTGCCGCTTCTTTTCTTTTTTCTCCTATGTCCCCCCCTCCCTTGTGGAGGAGGTCCAGTCCGATGACTAGGGATGAAGTACTGGCTGTCCAGAGTCGAGACCCAGGATGGACCGCTCGTTGGGACCCAGGATGGACCGCTCGCCTGTGTATCGGTTGGGGACATCTCTACGATGCTGATCCGCCTCCGCTGGGGATGGTTTCCTGTGGACGGTACTCTCGCTGCTGTCTTGGATCCGCTTTGAACTGAACTCTCGCGGCTGTGTTGGAGCCACAATGGATTAAAGTTTCACAGTATCATGTTAGACCCGCTCGACATCCATTGCTTTCGGTCTACAGGCTACAGGTCCTCTCCAAGGTTTCTCATAGTCAGCATTGTCACTGGCGTCCCACTGGATGTGAGTTTTCCTTGCCGTTTTGTGGGTTCTTCCGAGGATGTCGTAGTCGTAATGGTTTGTACAGTCCTTAGAGACATTTGTGATTTAGGGCTATATAAATAAACATTGATTGATTGATAATATGACAGTACTCTAGTGTTTTTTCCAATCTGCTGCAAAAATGTGAATCACTCACAAGTTTTTTTCGGAATGTGTTAGAATAAAATGTTGTCTTTCTAACTCGGAGGCCGGTAGGATGTCATTACCTGACCGGATTTGTCCCCCCCTGGGCCGCAAGTTGAATAGCCCTGCCTCCGGAGTGTGTGTGTGTGTGTGTGTGTGTGTGTGTGTGTGTGTGTGGCAACACAGTGATGCTCCAATACGTAGTGTACGCAACTTATAGGTGTAAAAGCTCTCCGTCTCTGTGGGAACACACTGGAGAAGAAGATATATGGCTCTTATTCACACTGTCAGCATAAATACAAAGCCTTGCCTCGGAGCAAGCTTGGTCGGTCACAGGTGAGTCGCGCACACACACACAGAGACACACACACATTAGATTAGTTGAATACATTAGATGAATAGAAAAAAAAAATGGTGTTCTAAAGCAGAGGTTCTTAACCTTTTTGACTTCGGGGCCCAACTTTTCCACCACAATGGGGCTCGGTGCCCACTCCAACATTAGAGCTGAATTAGTCATCATACTCTTGATTTAAATCATATTTATATTCAACCTATTTAGAGTTTACATTACAGATTATCAAAGGATATAAAAGCAAGTGTTAATCACTAAGATTATTTATCATTCAGGTCAGGCTGATTACCGTCGTGATCCGTCACCCTGGTCATGGCATGATTTGGTTTTGGTAGGTTTCCTGTTTTAGTCTGTTTCCTGGGTGCACCCTCGTTCCCTGTTCGCTGTCGGTTTCCATGGGCACTGAGTCTCCTCACCTGTCTTTGTTTGGTAAAGTGGGGGTGACCCCAGGATGCAGAGATGGGAGACAGGGTGGGATTACAAAAATGAATTAGACAAAAAAGGGATAACTGAGGACGATGGGGCAGAAACAGAGGTGGGTAGAGTAACCAGAAATTGTACTCAAGTAAGAATAGTGTTACTTTAGAGATGTATTACTCAAGTAAAAGTAAGGAGTAGTCAACCAAATATTTACTTGAGTAAAAGTGAAAAGTATGATGTGAAAAAACTACTCAAGTACTGAGTAACTGATGAGTAACCTCCATCCATCCATCCATCATCTTCCGCTTATCCGAGGTCGGGCCGCGGGGGCAGCAGCCTAAGCAGGGAAGCCCAGACTTCCCTATCTCCAGCCACTTCGTCTAGCTCTTCCCGGGGGATCCCGAGGCGTTCCCAGGCCAGCCGGGAGACATAGTCTTCCCAACGTGTCCTGGGTCTTCCCCGTGGCCTCCTACCAGCTGGACGTGCCCTAAACACATCCCTAGGGAGGCGTTCGGGTGGCATCCTGACCAGATGCCCGAACCACCTCATCTGGCTCCTCTCGATGTGGAGGAGCAGCGGCTTTACGTTGAGCTCCTCCCGGATGGCAGAGCTTCTCACCCTATCTCTAAGGGAGAGCCCCGCCACCCGGCGGAGGAAACTCATTTCGGCCGCTTGTACCCGTGATCTTATCCTTTCGGTCATGACCCAAAGCTCATGACCATAGGTGAGGATGGGAACGTAGATCGACCGGTAAATTGAGAGCTTTGCCTTCCGGCTCAGCTCCTTCTTCACCACAACGGATCGATACAACGTCCGCATTACTGAAGACGCCGCACCGATCCGCCTGTCGATCTCACGATCCACTCTTACTCTGATGAGTAACCTGTTCGTTTTTAATGATGATGGCAACAAGTAATGCACAAAAACATAAAAAATAGCAATAAACTAATTCACAGCCAGGAATATCTCTTAAGCAACTAAAACAAAAATATATATTTGGTTTTACACTGTATTGAAAAAAACATTGAAAATGAATTTTACCTTTGCAACCTCATTATACTATTGGCTAAGTTGTATATTCATAAATGTAAGTTTCTCAATACCCGACCGGTTTTTTGTGCATTTAAAAAAGATTTAGAACTCTACATTAAAAGACTTTACGTCTAACAACCAAAAAGCTGTGAAAACGATGATGCTGTGTTCCAAATTTAAGTTATTTACTGAGATTGAGTGAGCCTATCGCTTTGCACATTGTTTATCTTATATATGTTTTTTTGCATTCTATTTTAGTTACTTTGAATTTACAACCCCCTGGCGCTGTTTTGTATGGTTTTTATACTTACTTAGATTATTATTTTCAACTGTTTATAAATTTTGAAATTTATAAATAAAGGTTTATAAAAAAAAAAGAAAAAAAAGTGTGCAGTAAATCATGACACCACCTGGCTCTGTTTGATTGGTGAAACGGAGTCAAACGTCCTCAGTGACTGCATTTGATTGGTGAAACGCAGGCATGTGATGGATCCTACTTTGAAGGTATTTCTGACAAAACAAACAAAGCGTGCATTAACAGAGCGATAAAAATCAGTAGCAAGTAGCGAGCTGAATGTAGATAAATGGAGCGGAATAAAAGTAGCGTTTCTTCTCTGTAAATATACTCAAGTAAAAGTAAAAATATTTTGCAATAAAACTACTCTTAGAAGTACAATTTATCCCAAAAGTTACTCAAGTAGATGTAACGGAGTAAATGTAGCGCGTTACTACCCATCTCTGCAGAAACGCACACAATGAAGTCCGGCAAAAAAAGGTTCCTCAACGGTCGGCAGGAGAAAGGGCCAGGGCACAGTGAGCAGGGAAAGAGTCCAACAAAAGTTATTCTTTTTACTTCACGGAGACTAGGAGATAAACACACAGGAGGTTAGGGAATTTAGGACAAAGGAGCGAAAACATACCAGGTCTGCTGAAGCAGGTGCATGCATGACAGGAGTACTGGAGACAATAACCGGCGAGGCCAAGCTGAAAGTGACGAGCCTAAGTACCGGTGTGCTAATTGTGAGCAGGTGTGCCTCAAGGTCCGCCCCTCACCGAGGACGAATCACTAAAAGCACAGGTGCAGACAAAGGAGAAGGGAGGAAAACACTAAAAACACAACACTTATTTGGGTGTTACCATTTAGTGGTCAATTGTACAGAATATGTACTGAACTGTGCAATCTACTAATAAAAGTTTCAATCAATCAATCAAACCAGATGTTTTGGTTAATCAGTACCCTTTATAGTTTCCTGTCACCCAGCATTAGTTTCCGGGGCAATGTTTTCTATTCTCCTGGGTTTTCGCCTCGCTGTAGAGATTCTTCTGTACTCTAGCATTCCTCGTTTTTCACTGTTGGTGACATTTTTGGTTTGTTTTAGCTCCACGCTTGTTAGCGTCCTTAGTTTTGTATTTTTCTCCTGCGGTTCATTTATTAAAGAAAGCTTAATCTTTTCTGTACGCCACTTGTGCTTGTTTCCTGCGTTGGAGGGGGAACAAAACAATCGCAGCCAGGTGACGGGGAACATGGCCGCGGTGGCCGCGCCGGTCGGAGTTCCAGAACCGGTGACCGAGCCAGGAGGAACAAATGCGGCGGTGGCCGAACCGGTCAGAGATCCGGAACTGGCGGCTTACTTTTATATTACTTAAAGTTACTTTTAAAACCGACACATAGTCAGTTTGAAAAATGATGGCAATAGTCATATTTTACTCCAAAAATTTTACTTTTTTACAACAACAACAAAAAAAATGGCAATATTGTTATACAAGTTGTAATTGTAAATGATAAAGAGTTGTATATACAACATTAATATTATAAACATACTATGCAAATATAAAACAGATTGTTGTGAAAAATAAGCTGGAATTTCACAAGGAAAAATAAAAGTTGTGATTTTACTCAACGCAAGTCAAAATTGTACAAGAAAAACTGAATGTTTGTGCAATCTTATGATAAAAGTTGGCATTTTACTCAAAAACATTTGCCATTTTACAGGAAAAGCTAAAAATGTTGGCAATTTTATGAAAAGTGTCTTAATTTTGCTCGACAAAAGTCACAATTTTAAAAGAAACTTTACAATTTTGGAAATATTTTAGTAATAATTGAAATTTTACTTGGCATCATTTTGACAAAAGTCATAATTTTCCTCAAAATATGTCACTATTTTACAAGAACAACAACAAAATTGGCAATATTGTGATGAAAGTCGGAATATCATAAGACAAATGTCACAATTTTGCAGTAAAAAGTGATAATTTTACATTAAAAAGGAATCAGTTTATGAGAAAATATTGCAATATTACAGAAACAGAAAGAATATGAGAAATTGTTCCCAGTTTTATGAGGAAAAAGTAGACACATTGTGAAAAAAAGACTGCTTTTAGTAAAAAAATTTAATTTTTTGTTTGTAATTGTTTTTAAATCGTCATTATTTACTTCAAGTTATTACAGTATATCCTTATATACCGGTAAATATTTATTTTTTAAATTATTTTTTTTGCCAAAGGGGCGCATTTCAATTTCTTACTAACACTTGTTATTACATATGTTGACCAGGGGGGGAGCACTCCAAATTTTTACACACACTTGTTATTTCATATGTTCCCCAGAGGGTGATCACTTTTAAAACTGACACACAAGTCAATTTGAAAAATGATGGCAAAAGTCATAATTTTACTCGAAAAATTTCACTATTTTAGAAGAACAATAAAAAATGACAATATTGTGATACAAGTCGTAATTGTAAATGACAAATGTCACCTTTGTGCATTAAAAAGTAATACTTTTACATAAAAAAGTAATATTTTTTCGAGAAAATACTGCAATATTACAGAAGCAGAAAGAATATGAGAAATTGTTCCCAATTTTATAAGAAAAACGTCACAACACCGTGAGAAAAAGACTGCTTTTAGTTAATTTATTACCTATTTTGATTATTTTTTTATTTACTTCAAGTTATTACAGTATGTCTCGATATACATATATTTTTATTTTATTTTTTTTATTTTGGCCAAACGGGGCGCATTTCAATTTCTTACACACACTTGTTATTTCAAATGTTGCCAGGAAGGGAATCACTTTTAAAACCGACCCACAGTTACTTTGAAAAATTATGGCAAACGTCATAATTTTACTACAAAAATTTTGCTATTTTACAAGAACAACAAAAAAGGGCAATATTGTGATACAAGTCATAATTGTAAATGACAAATGTCACCTTTTTCATTAAAAAGTAATACTTTTACATAAAAAAGTAATATTTTTTCGAGAAAATATTGCAATATTACAGAAGCAGAAAGAATACGAGAAATTGCTCCGAATTTTATCATGAGAGAAAGACTTCTTTTAGCTAATTTTTTTTATTTTTATTTACTTCAAGTTATTACAGTATGTCTCTATGTACATATATTGTTTTTAGTTTTTATTTTGGCCAAAGGGGGCGCATTTCAATTTCTTACACACACTTGTTATTACATATGTTGGCCAGAGGAGGAGCATTTCAAATTTGAACACAAACTTGTTATTTCATATGCTGACCAGAGGGGGATCGCTTTTAAAACCGACACACAGTCACTTTGAAAAATCCCTCCTTTTTGCGACCACCCTCGTTTTGATGGATATCACCACCAGGGGGTGCAAATGAGACATTCTCTATTCGAGTCAATGTTTTTTTTTTTCCATTCGGGACCATGATTTATGTCCTAACTTGTTCACCGGTCCTCATACGGAAGGAACTTTTTCCCTGTTGATTTATCAAGAAGGGTAGAAATACAAGAACACACACACACACACACACACACACACACACACACACACACGCGCCTTTCTGCTCACTAACCTTTTGTGTCCTATTGACCCCCTCCCCCCCCACACACTCTGCAGGACCCCTGCTGTCCTGTCACAGTGCTCGGTGTGTCACCCCAGCTGGGGAGCGTGTGTGTGGTTTTAATGCCGTGCCTTGTAGTGTCCAACTATTTCCCCCTTTTTACGGTTTCGAGTCTTCCCGGAATATTCCACTCCAAAAGAAGTGTTTGTTCAGGCTGCGTGATTCAGAAGGTTAGCAGACGGGTCACATGACCATCACCATCAGACTTCCCGACGAGGTGAGAAAAGCCACCGACGCCTACACGTCCCCCGCGGCCCAGAGTGCACGTTTGTAATCTCATCATCTCCTTCCCCCGTGGACGTCTGAGGTATCGGAGGTCAGAGGTCACTGTGTCAGCCCGACGGATTTCAGAACATATTTGCAAAATGTGATTGCGAATGTTGCCTTTTTATTTTATTCCTCCTAAAGTTCAGCAGTGCGTCCACCGGCACCACAGCACAGAGCGGATATATTCCTGACATACGAGCGCAGGCTTTATAAAATGTCTCCTAAAGGAATGTATTTATTTATTTCTAAGGCCGCCTCAGTAAGAAACAGCCCAAACACAGGCAAAAGACAGCTTGTGTTGTGTACAGCTGCGTACTTTTCTGTCTGTTTATTTGTTTACAGTTTCTATCTCTGACCTTGTCTTTTCTCTGTTTATTTGCTCCAATGTCTTCAGCAATTTTCAAACATTAGACGAGTCATCTGGAGCAGTGGTCCCCAACCACCGGGCCGCAGCCCGGTACCGGGCCGTGGCAGAATAATTTTTTATTTATTTTTATTTTAAAAAATGAACAAAAAAAAATAAAAAATACATATTTGTATTTTTTTTAAATTAAATCAACATAAAGAACACAATATACGCTTACAATTAGTGCACCAACCACAAAAACCTCCCTTTTTCATAATAATATGGGTTGTACTTGTATAGCGCTTTTCTACCTTTAAGGTTCTCAAAGCGCTTTGACACTACTTCCACATTTACCCATTCACACACACATTCACACACTGATGGAAGAAGCTGCCGTGCAAGGCGCTAACCAGCACTCATCAGGAGCAAGGGTGAAGTGTCTTGCTCAGTGTCTTCCTCAGGACACAACGGACGTGACGAGGTTGGTACTAGGTGGGGATTGAACCAGGGACCCTCGGGTTGCGCACGGCCACTCTTCCACTGCGCCACGCCGTACCCATGACAAAAACGTCCCTTTTTCATGACAAAGAAAAAAAAAAAAAAAAATATATATATATATATATATATATATATATATATATATATATATATACACAAACACACAGCCTGGCCCCCGGCCAATTTTTTTTAAACCAATGCAGTCCCCTGCTTTACGCGGTTGATTTGGGCCACAACCACTAGGGGGGGGACACCCTTTTACTTTGAAAACTGAATGACTTCATGGATAAAGTTTTTTTTGGGTTGGTGCATTAATTGTAAGTGTATCTTGTGTTTTTTATGTTGATTTAATTAAAATATATATATATATATTAATAATAATAATAATAATAATAAAATATTCTGCGGCCCGGTGGTTGGGGACCACGGCTATGCGCCACACTTAAAATCCTTTTCATTTTCAATTTTCCCCCTCTGTCTTCCTTTTTTTCTCTTTCTATCCCCTCCTGCTCCGGCCCGGCTGCACCAAATGATAATATAAATACATTTAATAAATTCAAATTCAAATAAGGCAACAAGAGAAGTATCCTACACTTCTCTTTTGTAAAGTAAATCTGAACAGCCAATATGGGCATCTACATCAACTATATGATTTGCCTGAGAAGCTGGACAGGACAAAAAAAATTAAAAAATTCCTTTTCATTTCCTCAAAAATCGACAGTGCGCCTTACAACCCAGTGCGCTTTATGTTTGGAATCATTCTGGTTTTGCTTACCGACCTCAAAGCTATTTTATTTGGTACATAGTGTAATGATAATGACCAATAGATGGTAGTCACACACAAGAGATACATGTAGACTGCAATATGACTCAAGTAAAGGACACCAACATTTTATATGTTCCGTTGAAAATATAGAACGTTACGCACGGCGCTCAAAAATCTACCAAATGTTTTAGTACGACTTTGGTAAGCTATGAAGCCGCACCGGTTGATGGATCGTACTGTGCGTTAACATACGAGTATTATTATTGTGTGTATTAGGTAAGACATATTATCTGGCGTTTTGTTTCGCGATATTATGCAAAAGCAACTTTTCTTACCTTCTGGTACCTGCTGATCTGTATTTGGGATCTGCGTAAGTCCTGAAAAATTGCGCGAGTCCGCCTTTGTAGTCTGTGGAGACACCGTAGTCGATGAGCTTCTTCTTTTTACGGGACATTCATCCTCCGCTAAATTCCCTTCTTATATCTGCCATGAAAGCGCTTAAACATACCGGTGTAGTGAGTTTACATTATTCACCCAAGGAACTTTAGTTACTAGAGAGTTCCGGTCGGACGGTTTTTCATGGGAAATATTTCCGAAGGAAACTTTTGTATGAAGGACGACCTGAATAGACTTACTCATCGGCAGTGCGCCTTTTAATCCGGTACGCCCTACGGTCTGAAAAATACTCTACATACAGAACAGGTCTTTAAATAGCTTATCAAATAATACTAAAACATTATTTAAGTATATTTTGAACCGCATTTTGATGTGTTGTTGTGTCACTTATAAGAACATCTACTCCTGGTCCCCAAGAGTAATATTGCAACTCCCACTAGGCTGCAATCCTAACTCCAAACATGTTACATGACTCATATTAAATATCAAAATGGGGACACCATGAATTGATTAACGTGGACCCCGACTTAAACAAGTTGAAAAACGTATTCAGGTGTTACCATTTAGTGGTCAATTGTACGGAATATGTACTGCACTCTCATTCAACCCTTTTTCGATTACGCCTGCACCTCCAAAACCCTCAAATCTAGACTCCAAACATCCCAGAACAGGCTAGTCCCGTTACTTTTAGACCTCCACCCCGGATCACACCTCACTCCAACCCACTTCTCCAAAGTGGGCTGGCTCACGGTGGAGAACAGAGTAAAACAACTTGCAATGAGCCTAGTCTATAAAATCCGCTACACTTCCCCGATACCGAAGTACATGTCAAACTACTTCCTTAACGTAAATGACCGCCATAGCCACAACACCAGGGGGAGGTCCACAAACCACGTTAAACCCAGATTCCGATCCAACAAAGGTCTTAACTCATTCTCTTTCTATGCCACATCAATGTGGAATGCACTCCCAACAGGTGTAAAAGTAAGTGCATCTCTATATTCCTTCAAAACCGCTCTAAAACAACACCTCAAGGCAACTTCAACCCTTTACTAATACCCTCCTCCATTCACATCCCATCTCCCCGGATTATAAATAACCTAATGTAAATAATCAAATGTACTTCTAATTGCTCTTATGCTATCTGAACTCACTATGTTCTCTGCTGGCTGTACATATTCTACTAAGTAAGACCTACACTGTTTCAATGTCCACATTTCTCTGTTGATGCAATTGTTGATGACTGAAGTACTGATATCAACCAAAGCTCCTCACCCCAGTATCAATCAATCAATCAATGTACTGTGCTATCTACTAATAAAAGTCTCAATCAAACCACAAGCCTAGAACCGGTCTAAGAACCGATCTGTGGCTTTTTCCCCCATGTGCTGCATGCAGACTGTGCATGAGTGTGCATGCTCACCTTGTCTGACTCCTTGCTCACGATTCCTGGTCAAAGAGGAGCCTGTCCAGAGCCCAGGGACCTGCACTCTGCACCCTCCTCCTGTTCCTGCTTTGATTTCCAATATGTCCTCCCATCACCACAGATGGCTGCGGAGGAAACATTTCCATCGGCCGACAGTGCTAGCGAGGCCCATGGGCCCCGAGGCTGATAGGGGGCAGAAATTGGAGAATAATGTAATAGAATATTTGATTGGAGTCTGATGGGCCAGACACTGGGAAGACTGCCACTGGCAGACTGTCTGGAAGGAGCTTCTATCTCTCGTTCTTGTTGGGGCTCGGGGAACATTTTCTGATGTACACTTCAGTTCAAGGCAAACATGGAACTACATGCCTCTGAATTTGAGCTACAAATAAATATTGGACAGACTTGGCCTGTTGGGATGTACTTTGGCAATAGGACTGGACCTATTTACTTCAATCTTTTTGTTTTTCACTGCGTTTTATTTTTGTTGCTGTATGTAAAAATGGCGCCGCTGAAACGGCAGCGGGTTGCAGCTGCTCTGTGCTCTTTTATGTCCTCCTTTGTGTTCTTCAATGTCATGGAACTTTTGAATCGGCACTACAACCGCATCATTTCCCCATCGTGGGATTAGTCAAAAGTATTTCCTGCGTGGCAAAGTTGGTAGAGTGACTGTGCCAGTAATCTGAGGGTTACTGGCTCAATCCCCACCTTCTACCATCCTAGTCACGTCGGTTGTGTCCTTGGGCAAGACACTTCACCCTTGCTCCTGATGGGTCCTGGTGAGCGCCTTGCATGGCAGCTCCCGCCGTCAGTGTGTCAATGTGTGTGTGAATGGACGAATGTTGAAATACTGTCAAAGCACTTTGGGCTCCTTAAAAAGGTGTAGAAAAGCGCTGTACACGTACAACCCGTTTACCGTTTACCATTTATCTGCCAGGTGGACTATTTCCAGTCATATTCAGAGTCAATTTGATTATATCTTTTGTGCAAGTTACTCAGGAAACTGTTCAGAAAACATTCAGCCGCGTTAAGTGGAAGGACAAAAACAAGTTGTAGACTTACACTGCAAAAACTGAAATGTAAGTAAGATTAAATATCTCAAATAAGGGTGATATTTGCTTATTTTTTGTCTGAGAAGACACTTCTTCTCACTAAGTAGATTTTATGTTTTAAAGGGGAACATTATCACAATTTCAAAAGTGTTAAAAGCAATAAAAATCAGTTCCCAGTGGCTTGTTGTATTTTTTTTTCAAAATTTTACCGGTGCCGGAATATCCCTAAATAAAGCTTTAAAGTTCTTGATTTTCGCTATTTGCGATGCGACTGTCCATTTCTCTGTGACGTCATACAGGGCTGCCAATACAAACAACATGGCGGTTACCACAGCAAGATATAGCGACATTAGCTCGGATTCAGACTCGGATTTCAGCGGTTTAAGCGTTTCAACAGATTACGCATGTATTGAAACAGATGGTCGGAGTATGGAAGCAGATAGCGAAAACGAAATTGAAGAAGTAATTGAAGCTATTGAGCGAATACCTATTGACGCTATTCGGCCATAGGGTGGGTGTACCTAATGAAGTGGCCCATAGCATGGCTGCCTTATTAGCCATCCATCCATCCATCCATCATCTTCCGCTTATCCGAGGTCGGGTCGCGGGGGCAGCAGCCTAAGCAGGGAAGCCCAGACTTCCCTATCTCCAGCCACTTCGTCTAGCTCTTCCCGGGGGATCCCGAGGCGTTCCCAGGCCAGCCGGGAGACATAGTCTTTCCAACGTGTCCTGGGTCTTCCCCGTGGCCTCCTACCAGCTGGACGTGCCCTAAACACATCCCTAGGGAGGCGTTCGGGTGGCATCCTGACCAGATGCCCGAACCACCTCATCTGGCTCCTCTCGATGTGGAGGAGCAGCGGCTTTACGTTGAGCTCCTCCCGGATGGCAGAGCTTCTCACCCTATCTCTAAGGGAGAGCCCCGCCACCCGGCGGAGGAAACTCATTTCGGCCGCTTGTACCCGTGATCTTATCCTTTCGGTCATGACCCAAAGCTCATGACCATAGGTGAGGATGGGAACGTAGATCGACCGGTAAATTGAGAGCTTTGCCTTCCGGCTCAGCTCCTTCTTCACCACAACGGATCGATACAACGTCCGCATTACTGAAGACGCCGCACCGATCCGCCTGTCGATCTCACGATCCACTCTTCCCCCACTCGTGAACAAGACTCCTAGGTAAAATGTGCGGACCAAACAATCAGGACTTTCGCATCTTGTGACACTGGAGCAACTTAAATCCGTCGATTGGTAAGTGTTTGTTTCACATTAAATGTGGGTATTTAGTTTCAAATGTACCTACAGCTAGCGTAAATAGCATGTTAGCATCGATTAGCGCAGCATGTTAGCATTGATTAGCTGGCAGTCATGCCGTGACCAAATATGTCTGATTAGCACATAAGTCAACAACATCAACAAAACTCACCTTTGTGATTTCGTTGACTTAATCGTTGCAAATGCATCTGCAGGTTATCCATACATCTCTGTGCCATGTCTGTCTTAGCATCGCCGGTCAAATGTGAAGACACTTTGGTACATTCAATGGGGGTCTGGCGGCAGATTTCTTGCCGGTGGTGCAACTTGAATCTCTCCCTGTTAGTGTTGTTACACCCTCCGACAACACACCGACAAGGCATGATGTCTCCAAGGTTCCAAAAAATAGTCGAAAAAACGGAAAATAACAGAGCTGAGACCCGGTGTTTGTAATGTGAAAATGAATATGGCGGGTGTGTTACCTCGGTGACGTCACGTTCTGACATCATCGCTAAAAGACCAATAAACAGAAAGGCGTTTAATTTGCCAAAATTCACCCATTTAGAGTTCGGAATCCGGTTAAAAAAATACATGGTCTTTTTTCTGCAACATCAAGGTATATATTGACGCTTGCATTGGTTTGGTGATAATGTTCCCCTTTAAGGGTTTTGGTCCTAAATTCTTTCAGTAAGATATTACAGCTTGTTGCTGAGATTTTATGACCTATATTGAGTAAAACATGCTTGAAACTAGACTATCGACTGATAGTCATCAACACTCACAAGTATTAAACTGCTTTTGTAAAGTAATAATTTCTTACTTCAATCATGAAAAAAAAAAAATCATGATGCCGCTATGATAATGGCACTAGCGTTGACTTAATTTAAGAATATTTTTCAACATATTGAGCAAAAAGTTATCTTTTTTTTCAACCAAGAAAAGTGCACTTGTTATTAGTGAGAATATACTTATTTTAGGGTATTTTGGGTTCATTCAGGTTAACTAATTTTACTTGTTTTGGAAAGTCTTGTTTGTAAACGATCAATGAGTCCATACAAAGCTAAGAGCCGGGAGATTCAAGAAATACACGGCGCACTTTGTAAAAAATGATCCAAGGAGGGGAACCTTAAACGATGGGTTAGTGTGGCTGACACGGGGCTAAGGCTAAATAATTATTCCTTTAAGGAGCTATCCGGCTTAATGTAGACAGGACCTTAGACTCCAAGAGGCTGGGACGTGTCCACCAAGAGCAGGAAGCACTTTTCATGGTCCAGATGGTGAGCTAAGGACTGGCGCTGAGAACCTGATGAGTCATCAGAAATCATTCCGTTGTTGACTCGCTGTCATGCATAGTGCAGGGATCGCAGTCAGCAACTATGAAGAGCAACGGAATTGAGGGTTCACACCTGTGTTTAGAGAGGAAATAGAACATGGGGGGGGGGGGGGGGGGGGGGGGGGTTGGACAAGGTGCTAGTTAGGGAGGTGATGCACCAAGGTGAGGATTTACTTAAATAGCTGAAAAAACGAGCGCACTATAAGGATGCGGAGAGAATCCACAAACACTTTTAATGGCGTTTGAATGCGGAAAACTGCCATTTTATTGACTCTAAAGCAGGGGTCTCAGACACGCGGCCCGCGAGACGTTATTTTGTGGCCCCCACCTTAATATGAGAGTATAATGTTAGTGCGGCCCGCAAGGTTTTATATGAAGGGCGCTTGACACTATTGTGTTATTTCGGTCCAAATGGCTTTTACAACGTTCTGGGTTGCCTACCCCTGCATTAGTGGAAAAGCGGAACATGAGTGAAAGCGACAGAGACATTGCCATGGAGACGAGGGTCTTCCTCATATGCCTGGCTGCAGTCACATCGCGACACCTGTCCGTCAGTGACAACAGTCCCTGATAATCTGGACCAAATTTTTTTTTTTTTATTTTTTTTATTTTTCATTGCCTCACATTTCTTAAACCTCATTTTGTTCATTTATATTTTGATTTTAGTTTGTGTCGAAAACAAAAGACATTTAAAAAGATTGGTTTTAAGAATTCCTTTCTTGCGGCCCAGCCTCACCCAGACTCTGCATCCAGTGGCCCCCCCAGCCAAAATGAGTCTGAGACCCCTGCTCTATAGTCTATGTGGGTCTTATTTGCCAACCCTCCCGGATTTTCCGGGAGACTCCGGAAATTCAGCGCCTCTCCCGAAAACGTCCCGGGACAAATTTTTTCACGAAAATCTCCCACTCCAGCTCCAGACCTGACTTAATGTTGTGACCCTCTTAAAAAGGACAATACTGCCACCTACTGTATATAGAATAGAATGTAAATATATTCTACATTTAAGTGCAGTCAAGGAACATGCATTAGGGATTCTGTTCTGAAGCCCACAGTAAAGAGACGTAACTTCATCACGTCGCCTGGTTATTGACTCCATCCCAATATATTACACCGTCGACGAGCAAAATGAAGAAATACGCTTGCAAGTTCCAGAACGATTGGAAACTAGAATTTCAGTTTATCCAGGAGAGTTCGAAGTGGAAGGGGCATGTTGCCTATAAATTTTGTAGAACAGAATTCTCCATTGAACACGGCGGCTGAACGGATATACTCAGCCATGAACGGTCAGCGAAGCACAAAGCGTCCGCAGCGCAGCATTGTTCACAACCCAGTATTATGGCCCACATCGAAAAATGGAGACCCGATGGTGTATCTTATGCTGAGACAAAGATGGCTATGCTGATAGCTGGAAGCAACATCCCGTTCTCATTTGGGGATGTCTACAATAAATCCGTGAAGGATGTTCCCGGATTCGGAGATCGCTCGCCAATACCCAAATGGCAGAACAAAGGTTACTCAAGTGTTGTTGTTTTTTTTTTTAGTAACCAGCAAGCACAGTACAGTTAGTAGAACAACTGGGTTTTTATTACTGTGTATTTGACAGGTGTCGTCGGAAATTCAACTACTTAATTTATTTATGTATATGATAAAATAAATATATATAGCTAGAATTCACTGAAAGTCAAGTATTTCATACATATATATGTATATTAATATATAAGAAATATATATGAAATACTCGAGTTGGTGAATTATACACCCCCCCCCCCCAACTCCCGAAATCGGAGGTCTCAAGGTTGGCAAGTATGACGTGGGTGTTGTAAAGCACAGCCTGCTATAAAAACACTCACTTTGGCTTACGTCTACCAGCATTCTGACAGTGGAAAGTGGGGCCCAGCTCTGAGGTTCACCTGTCAGTGGGGGGCTTGGGTCGTGTCATGTAAAGATGGCCGGGGGAAATCACACCAAAGTTGAGAACGATTGCCGCGGTCATCAATCACCTGCGGCGATCCTGCTCGGCCTGACGTCGGGGAAAAAACGAGCTCAAGCCCCTCCGCACGTCAGGAGCCCAATGTCACCGACTTCATGAGCCGGGATAAAAACGATAGAGGACGTGTAACTGTATAGGACCCTTGTCTATTTTTACTCATATTGTCAGACCTCCCAGGACTGCGGTCCCTCAGTGCGTCGCGGAAAGTAGGAAGAGCGGCGCTGTCCATCTCTCACTTTCCATTCCACACACCCTCTTGTCTCCGAAAAATGATTAATGACTCTTTTTGTCCATGCTGACACCCGGAGCACATGTGCCCTGATGGCACCTGGACAGATAGGAGCTTCATTCGGGGATTAAGCTTAACCCTCTCCTGGGGTTGCAGGTGTCGGAGAGTCTCCCTGCAGCTAGACCGCCCCTTCTTATGCCCCCCCTGAGGTACACTGTACCACAGTTGGGCCCACTTGGGAGCTGTGGCTGATATTTATGATGTGGAAATGACCTGATATTTATTCTGCCTTGAGAATGGCCGGGAGGAGATCCATTGTAGTATGGAGGACTCTTGAAGATCTACCTCAGCCCACTCAATTCAAGGCTTTTATTATATTTAATCATCTGTTTTTATGCATATTTTCCAAACCCAAGCTGTATGCTCATAGCTTTAAGTGAATGCTGTAATGTGTGTTTTAGTACTGAGTAGGGTTGTACGGTACACCGGTATTAGTGCAGTATAGTATCGCATACTAATGAATCATATTCGGTGCTATCCATCCATCATCCATCATTTTTAGCTGCATTCGGGCGGAAGGCACCGTACACCCTGGACAAATCGTCACCTCATCACAGATTCCGTACTATACCGCCTCGAAAAAGTACCTGGCCGCCACTCCCCAGGGCCCCCCGCTGTCGTCATGTTGTGTCATTGCTGTTTTTTTACGAGCAGATGAGCATGTTCGGCAGCGCTGAATCACTGAGTACTTACGAGCAGACACAGTGTGTAGACAGAAAAGGGAGAACGGATGCATTTTGGCTTAAAAAACAACAATAAAAGAGAAGTTATAACATTGAAAAACCCTCAGGAAGAGGTACTTTAAGACATCTGCAGTCTACAGTGTTTTAGGTATTTCTTTAATCATTAATCCTCGCCTACATAGCGACAAATAAAGTACGTTTCTTACAAGTATCATCCCTGCAGGACGGGGAAAAGCTAAACATGCTTCCCTACACACAAATTTCATTGGTGGATCTACACCTCACATGCACTGTAATGATACCAAGTACAGGCACATACTTGTCGATACTACAATGATTACATTGATATTTTTTAGCATCAGAAAAAAAATTTGTTTCTAAAAACAATTATATTTATGTTTATAGATCCCAGGAAATACGTCCCTGGACACACTTTGAATATGACCAATGCATGATCCTGTAACGACTTGGTATCAAATTGATACTCAAATTTGCAAAGTATCAAACAACAGAAGAATAAGTGATTATTACATTTTAACAGAAGTGTAGATAGAACATGTTAAAAGAGAAAGTAAGCAGATTTTAACAGTAAATGAACAAGTAGATTATTAATTCATTTTCTACCGCTTGTCCTTAATAATGTTGACAAAATAATAGAATGAGAAATGACACAATGCGTTACTGCATATGTCAGCAGACTAAATTAGGAGCCTTTGTTTGTTTACTGTTCACTATTTTAATTCAGGACAAACTTGCAATAAGAAACATACGTTTAATGTACCGTAAGATTTTGTGTTAAAATAAAGCCAACAATGTTATTTTTTGTGTTCCCCTTTATTTCAATCAACAAATGTTTATTTATATAGCCCTAAATCACCAGTGTCTCAAAGGGCTGAACAAACCACTACGACGTTCTCGGAAGAACCCACATAAGGGCAAGGAAAACTCACACCCAGTGGGACGTCGGTGACAATGATGACTATGAGAACCTTGGAGAGGACGCCACACTCTGTGAACCCACACCAAACACATTTTTGGAGAACATTGGCGCTGTAACACATCTTAAACTCAACATAAGAGTTACCCAGAATTCCAATGCATCCATGACTCTTGGCTATATTATACACCCCGCTAGCACCAACACCCCCCCCCCCCCCCCTCCCCTCCTTAATTAGCGCCCCGGCGGCTATTCAAGGAAATACGGTATACACATATAGCAACATGGCATTCACAAAAAGTGCACCTTGAAACTCTGTGGTGTATTATCCATAACTGGTATTGGTTGAGCAGCAAAATATAAGTATATATTTGGTTTGTATATAAAATCTCTGATATAACTTGAATTTTGAATACATTCAGAATAGTTGAAAGCATTCATTATGCAAATAATGATAGATGGTCGCTACGGAACCGGGCTCCTGTGTCGTTGTTGTGTTTTTCTTTGTTCCTTGCATGGAGCAAAGCGAGCACAATCCACCAAGTCAAATTCCTTGTGTGTTAAATATATTTGGCAAATACATCTAGTTCTGACATGAAGCACATTACAGTGATTCAATAGGATACATGTTTTTTAAAACAAATCCCATATTTATGTAAGAGGTGTGCTGATATTGTAAGCCCCACTTGTCAAAGTTGAAATGCATATTTAACAATATCTGAAAAACTTACTTAAAACACATAATTATTGTATCCCCTTGCCTGCAGAGGTTCTGAATGATGCAACATTGTTTGGATCATGTGACTTATGGAATGTTTACATTTTTCAGATGGTTTACTATGTTAGGGCAGGGGGACCCAAAGTACGGTCCGGGTGCCACTTGAGGCCAAAACAATAAAATAAAATAAAATAAAAACATCCCAAATTGGAATTAAAGAACAAACAGATGAAATGAAACAAGAAAAAGTTGCAATGCTGACAAAGCAACCGTGCAGGCTGTTTTTTTTCCTTAAAAACTTTCATTGCTCAAAAAATAGGAACAAATCAAAATCAATGTTATGAATTATTGACCAAGTTAATGCTCTAATTACTTCACAGAGAGTATTTCACTTAAAAATGTTTTTTGGGGAAAATATTGCATATTTTGTGTGTTAGCCATTGTGGGGGCAGGTGTATGTCAGTGCTGCCTGTAGGAGGAAAAGTCACCGCCGCTGTCCATGGTACTGAGGACGAGCACCAGCGAGACACAGCTGGCAGGTGATTGGATTTCACATTAAAAGCGTTACTAAAACGGCCTTCTTTCATCTCCGTAATATCGCTAAAATTCGCTCCATTCTGTCCACTAAAGACGCCGAGATCATTATCCATGCGTTTGTTACGTCTCGTCTCGATTACTGTAACGTATTATTTTCGGGTCTCCCCACGTCTAGCATTAAAAGATTACAGTTGGTACAAAATGCGGCTGCTAGACTTCTGACAAGAACAAGAAAGTTTAATCACATTACGCCTGTACTGGCTCACCTGCACTGGCTTCCTGTGCACTTAAGATGTGACTTTAAGGTTTTACTACTTACGTATAAAATACTACACGGTCTAGCTCCATCCTATCTTGCCGATTGTATTGTACCATATGTCCCGGCAAGAAATCTGCGTTCAAAAGACTCCGGCTTATTAGTGATTCCCAAAACCCCTAAAAAGTCTGCGGGCTATAGAGCGTTTTCCGTTCGGGCTCCAGTACTCTGGACCGGTAACAGTTCGAGATGCCACCTCAGTAGAAGCATTTAAGTCTAACCTTAAAACTCATTTGTATACTCTGGCCTTTAAATAGACTCCCTTTTTAGACCAGTGGATCTGCCGTTTCTTTTCTTTTTCTTCTATGTCCCACTCTCCCTTGTGGAGGGGGTCCGGTCCGATCCGGTGACCATGTACTGCTTGCCTGTGTATCGGCTGGGGACATCTCTGCGCTGCTGATCCGCCTCCGCTTGGGATGGTTTCCTGCTGGCTCCGCTATGAACGGGACTCTCGCTGCTGTGTTGGATCCGCTTTGGACTGGACTCTCGCGACTGTGTTGGATCCATTATGGATTGAACTTTCACAGTATCATGTTAGACCCGCTCGACATCCATTGCTTTCCTCCTCTCCAAGGTTCTCATAGTCATTATTGTCACCGACGTCCCACTGGGTGTGAGATTTCCTTGCCCTTATGTGGGCCTACCGAGGATGTGGTAGTGGTTTGTGCAGCCCTTTGAGACACTAGTGATTTAGGGCTGTATAAGTAAACATTGATTGATTGATTGATTGAGTATGTGTTAATGTAATCCTCTGTTGTCTTTAACAGAAAGCGGCCAGGAGCAGAGCGGGAGAGAGGATTGGGAGTGATGGCAACGTCACGACATGCGAAAAACATTTTGAAAAACCTTGATAAAAAAATTAACACACACTTGGCTCTTGCGCCGTGTCTACAGTGAAGCGACTTCTACAACCGTATATAAGATAAAGCAAACAAAAACACAAAACAAACAAATGAAAAAAAAAAAACTTCTTGTGGACAGATAGATCCAAAGTTGATCTACAAATGTAAGCGCTGATAAGAAAAATATACACTTTTTTGAGTGGGACCATTTTGGATCCCGAGAATTTTACTGGGATTGTTTTTTTAACTAAACTTTCATTGCAAGCAAAGGTTCTCAACATAATGAGATTCTTGCCGATTGTATTGTACCATATGTCCCGGCAAGAAATCTGCGTTCAAAGAACTCCGGCTTATTAGTCATTCCCAGAGCCCAAAAAAAGTCTGCGGGCTATAGAGCGTTTTCTATTCGTGCTCCAGTACTCTGGAATGCCTTCCCAGTAACAGTTAGAGATGCTACTGTGATGACTGGTCGGAAATTTCCCTTCGTGGATGCGTTGACATGAATACAGCAAGAGGTAAGATATAATGAATTTATTCTAAATAACAAAAAGTAGCTCTGAACAGAAACACGAGCTAATACAAAGGCAAACCAAAGACGCTAGTATGTGAACTAGGAAATACAAAAATAGGAAATTAAACTGGCACGTGGGCACACAAAAAGGAATAAATAAAACATTTAGCATGAGAGCTAATAACAATGTGCGTAGCGTGAGAGCTCGCGAGCATAGAAATAATCGCGTGAAAGCAAACGATCAAAAACCAGCCGTAACAGTTGCGTGAGAGCAAACTATGAACCCAGAAAGAATGAACAAAGAAGGCTGGCTTATATAGGAGGGTGATTTTTAGTAGCAGGTGTGCGGGGACCGAGAGTACCAGGTGGACTGATGAGTAACCATGGTGACGGACTAAACAGGGAGTAAGCGGGTCAGAAGGAGAAGGAAACAAAGATGGAAAAATAAACAACATATGAAAATCCGAGTAACGGATCGCAACAGCTACCTCAGTAGAAGCATTTAAGTCCCATCTTAAAACTCATTTGTCTACTCTAGCCTTTAAATAGACCCCTTTTTTTTAGATCAGTTGATCTCCCGTTTCTTTTCTTTTCTGCACTGCCCCCCTCTCCCTTGTGGAAAGGGGGCACAGGTCCGGTGGCCATGGATGAAGTGCTGGTTGTCCAGAGTTAGGACCCACGGTTGACCGCTTGCCTGTGCATGGGTTGGGGACATCTCTGCGCTGCTGACCCGTCTCCGTTCGAAGGGTCTCATGCCGGCTCCACTATGGACTGGAGTTTATTATGTTGGATCCACTATGGACTGGACTTTCACAATATTATGCTAGACCTACTCGACGTCCAATGCATCCGGTCTCCCCTAGAGGGGGGTGGGGTCACCCTGATCTGCGGTCCTCTCCGAGGTTTCTCATAATCATTCTCATTGACATCCCGCTGGGTTGTGAGTTTTTCCTTGCCCTTATGTGGGATCTGAACCGAGGATGTTTTTGTGGCTTTTGCAGCCCTTTGAGACACTCGTGATTCAGGGCTATATAAATAAACACTGATTGATTGATAATCAATCCTCCAGCACTGAGGAACAGGCGAGGCAGGCGTACGTAAATAGCCGCCTGATTGGCAACTGCAACCAGGTGTGCCCGGCTGTCAATCAGGGACAGGTAAGGGGAACGAGCGCTCTGGGAGACGTGAAGGCAATGCAACAAAAATAAGACCTCTGACAGGAAATAAACACCAAACAAAGACACACAAACATAAGTGAAGTGACAGATTGTCACAATTCTGACTTTAACAGATGGAAATAAACAAGCACGATGGGAAAATCAAACATTAAGCACCAAATATAACACAATATAACTAAGAGCAGCGTATATGTGTGTGTGTGTGTGTGACAATCATTGGTACTTTAACTTTAACTTTAGTATAGCGGCGTGGAGCAATGTGTAAATATAAACGGAATACAATGATTGGCAAATCATTTTCAACCCATATTCAGTTGAATATGCTACAAAGACAACATATTTGATGCTCAAACTGATAAACTTTTTTTTTTTTTGCAAATAATCATTGACTTTAGAATTTGATGCCAGCAACATGTGACAAAGAAGATGGGAAAGGTGGCAATAAATACTGATAAAGTTGAGGAATGCTCATCAAATACTTATTTGGAACATCCCACAGACGTGCAGGCTAATTGGGAACAGGTGGGTGCCATGATTGGGTATAAAAGCAGCTTCCATGAAATGCTAAGTAATTCACAAACACGGATGGGGCAAGGGTCACCAATTTGTAAGCAAATTGTCAAACAGTTTTAGAACATTTCTCAACAAGCTATTCCAAGGAATTTAGGGATTTTACCATCTACGGTCTGTAAAATCATCAAAAGGTTCAGAGGATCTGGAGAAATCACTGCACGTAAGCGATGATATTACGGCCCTTTGATCCCTCAGGCGGTACTGCATCAAAAACAGACATCAGTGTATAAAGGATATCACCACACAGGCTCAGGAACACTTCATAAAACCACTGTGAGTAACTACAGTTGGTCGCTATATCTGTAAGTGCAAGTTAAAACTCTACTGTGCAAAGTAAAACCCATTTATCAACAACACCAAGGAACGCCGCTGGCTTCGCTGGGCCCGAGCTCATCTAAGATGGACTGATGCAAAGTGGAAAGGTGTTCTGTGGTCTAACGAGTCCATATTTCAAATTATATTTGGAAACTGTGGACGTGGTGTCCTCCAGAACAAAGAGGAAAATAACCTTCTGGATTGTAATCGGCGCAAAGTTCAAAAGCCAGCATCTGTGATGGTATGGGGGTGTATTAGTGCCCAAGGCATGGGTAACTTACACATCTGTGAAGGCACCATTAATGCTGAAAGGTCCATACAGGTTTTGGAGCAACATATGTTGTCATCCAAGCAACGTTATCATGGACGCTCATGCTTATTTCAGTAAAACAATGCCAAGCCACGTGTTACAACAGCGTGGTTTCTTAGTAAAAGAGTACTTTCCTGGCCCGCATGCAGTCCAGACCTGTCTCCCATCGAAAATGTGTGGCGCATTATGAAGCGTAAAATACAACAACAAGACCCCGGACTGTTGAACGACTAAAGCTCTACATAAAACAAGAATTAGAAAGAATTCCACTTTCAAAGCTTCAACATTTAGTTTCCTCAGTTCTCAAATGTTTATTGAGTGTTGTTAAACAAAAGGTGATGTAACACAGTGGTGAACATGCCCTTTCCCAACTACTTTGGCATGTGTAGCAGCCATGAAATTCTAAGTTAATTATTATTTGCAGAAAAAAACAAGTTTATGAGTTTGAACATCAAATATCTTGTCTCTGTAGCATATTTAACTGAATATGGGTTGAAAATGATTTGCAAATCATTGTATTCCGTTTATATTTACATCTAACACAATTTCCCAACTCATGGTTTCACGTATTGCTGCATGTATAACTCAATGTTTAGCTGTGCATTTATTTGCACGTGTAGCAGCATAGTGGAGCATAGCGGCGTGTAGCTGGGCCTACAGTTGCAGGTTTCATTGGCCTGTTTAGCTCTGTTTATTACTGCACGCGTACAGTACAAAACCCAAATCCAGTGAAGTTGGCACGTTGTGTTATTCATAAATAAAAACAGAATACAATGATTTGCAAATCCTTTTCAACTTATATTCAATTGAATAGACTTCAAAGACAAGATATCAAATGTTTGAACTGAGAAGCTTAATTGTTTTTGTGCAAATAATCATCAACTTAGAATGTAATGGCAGCAACATGTTGCAAAAAAGTTGGCACAGGGGCATTTTTACCCCTGTGTTACATGGCCTTTCCTTTTAACAACACTCAGTAAATGTTTGGGAACTGAAGAAACCCATTTTTGTTTCCAAAAAACAATTGGAAATCATATTGCGCCACACATTTTCAATGTGGGACAGGTCTGGACTACAGGTATGCCAGTCTAGTACCTGCACCCTTTTAGTGCACGTGTTACTACATTGTTGTAACAAGTGGCTTGGCATTGTCTTGCTGAAATAAGCAGGGGCGTCCATGAAAAAATTGTTGCTTGGATGGCAACAAATGTTGCTCCAAAACCTTTATGTACCTTTCAGCATTAATGATGCTTTCACTGATGTGTAAGTTACCCATGCCTTGGGCAATAATACACCGCCATACCATCACAGATGCTGACTTTTGAACTTTGCACCTAACAGTCCGGATGGTTTGTTTCCTCTTTGGTCCGGAAGACACGATGTCCACAGTTTCCAAAAACAATTTGAAATGTGGACTCGTCACACCACAGAACACTTTTCCACTTTGTATTAGTCCATCTTAGATGAACTCTGGCCCAGCGAAGCAGGGAGGCGTTTCTGGGTGTTGTTGATAAATGGCTTTGGCTTTGCATTGTACAGTTTTAACTTGCACTTACAGATGTAGCGACCAACTGTAGGTACTGACAGTGGTTTTCTGAAGTGTTCCTGAGACCATATGGTGATATCCTTTACACACTGATGTCACTACCAGATGCAGTACAGCCTGAGGGATCAAAGGTCCGTAATACCATCGCTTACGTGCAGTGATTTCTCCAGATTCTCTGAACATGTTGATGATTTCACGGACCGTAGATGAAATCCCTAAATTCCTTGCCATAGCTCATTGAGAAATGTTGTTCTTAAACTGTTTGACAATTTGCTCACACATTTGTTCACAAAGTGGTGACCCTTTGCCCCATCCTTGTTTGTGAATGACTGAGCCTTTCATGGCAGCTGCTTTTATAGGCAATCATGGCACCCACCTGTTGCCGAATAAGTGTATGATGAGCATTCCTCAACTTCCTGAGTCTTTTTTGCCACTTGTGCCAGCTTTTTTTTAAACATGTTGCAGGCATCAAATTCCTAATGAGCTAATATTTGCAAAAAATAACAACGCTTTCCAGTTCGAACGTTACGTATCTTGTGTTTGCAGTCTTGTTGAAAAGTATTTGCAAACCATTGCATTCTGTTTTTATTTACCATTCACACAACGTGCCAACTTCACTGATTTTTGTTTTTGTAGTATTGCAACTGTTATGTAAAAAAATGTTAGTGCGTATATCAACCCAGTAAACCATTAAAACGTGTACTTTGTTTGTCAGTTTCTTGCGTGGTGAATTTCTTCCTAAGAAAATGCACTTTGACACTTTTATCACGTTATATCCTCCAACGCAAAGTCAGTGTGGGGGCTAAATGTTTCTTCCAGTCCCTGTACGGGAAAAAAAAATATATAAAAAAAATCCATATCATCGTGCATACTGCTGTAATGCAACATCTTCATGACATGACAAGTTATTAATAGACGCACATAAAATAAACAGAAATATAATGCAAAAGCCAAAGTCCACAGGATACCCAGGACACCCATAACACATCAATACCTCTTTTACCACATCATGGGATTTGTGACCACTTTAGAGGATATAGTTTTTTAGCCTGACACGCACGCACGCACGAACGCACACACACACACACACACACGCACGCACACGCACACACGCACGCACGCACGCACACACACACACACACACACACACACACACACACGCACGCAGAGCAGTAAGAGAGAAAAGCTGAAGGGAGGCGTGTGTGAGGAGGGCATGACAGTGGATCAATAGTTGTGTTTGTGGCAGCGCTCCCACAGGAGGTGAGCAGTATATGAAACGCTGCTGCTGGTGGCTGAAGGTCCCCTCAGAACATTCCCAGTGTGTTTAGCCCGCAGCCAAGGTTAACCCCCGCACAAAGACGCCACAAAACCTCAGTCTGTCTCCCCGGGGCTACATCAACTCACACAGGCGGGGGTCCGCAGGGTTCTTCTTCTTCTTCTCCTTCTTCTGTGTGTGTGTGTATGTGTCCATCTAAGTCCATCTGACTACAGTTGGTCACTTCATCTGTAAGCGCAAAGTAAAACTCTACTATGCAAAGCCAAAAGCCATTTATCAACAACACCCAGAAACGCTGCCGGCTACCCTGGGCCCGAGCTCATCTAAGATGGACTGATGCAAAGTGGAATAGTGTTCTGTGGTCTGACGAGTCCACATTTCAAATTGTTTTTGGAAACTGTGGATCTAAGAGGAAAAGAACCATCCGGACTGTTATAGGCGCAAAGATCAAAAGCCAGCAACTGTGATGGTATGGGGGTGTATTAGTGCCCAAGGCATGGGTAACTTACACATCTGTGAAGGCACCGTCAATGTTGAAAGGTACATACAGGTTTTGTTGCCATCCAAGCGACATCTTTTTCATGGACGCCTCTGCTTATTTCAGCAAGACAATGCCAAGCCATGTGTTACAACAGTGTGGCTTTGCAGTAAAAGAGTGCGGGTACTAGACTGGCCCTTATGTAGTCCAGACCTGTCTCCCATTGAAAATGTGTGGCGCAATATGAAGCCTAAAATACCACAACAGCAACATATTTTTCAGGGACGCCCCTGCTTATTTCAGCAACACAATGCCAAGCCATGTGTTAAAACAGCGTGGCTTTGCAGTAAAAGAGTGCGGGTACTAGACTGGCCCTTATGTAGTCCAGACCTGTCTCCCATTGAAAATGTGTGGCGCAATATGAAGCCTAAAATACCACAACAGCAACATATTTTTCAGGGACGCCCCTGCTTATTTCAGCAACACAATGCCAAGCCATGTGTTAAAACAGCGTGGCGTCACAGTAAAAGAGTGCGGGTACTAGACTGGCCTGCCTGTAGTTCAGACCCGGCTTCCATTGAAAATGGGTGGCACAATATGAAGCCTGAAATACCACAACAGAGACCCCAGACTGTTGAACAATTTAAGCTATACATCAAGCAAGAATGGGAAAGAATTTCACTTGACAATCTTTAAAAAATTGGTCTCCTCAGTTCCTAAATGTTTTCTGAGTGTTGTTAAAGGCCTACTGAAACCCACTACTACCGACCACGCAGTCTGATAGTTTATATATCAATGATGAAATATTAACATTGCAACACATGCCGATACGGCCGGTTTCGTTTACTAAATTACAATTTTTAATTTCCCGCGGCGTTTCCTGTTGAAAACGTCGCGGAATGATGCTTGTGCTTGTGACGTTATTGGTTGGAGGGGACATATTAGCCCAGCACCACTTACGGCTAAAAGTCGTCTCTTTTCATCGCGCAATTACACAGTATTCTGGACATCTGTGTCGTTGAATCTTTTGCAATTTGTTCAATTAATAATGGAGAAGTCAAAGTAGAAAGATGGATTTGGGAAGCTTTAGCCTTTAGCCACACAAACACACAGTGTTTCCTTATTTAAAATTCCCGGAGGTGAAGCTTTACTACGGACCAGAGCGGTCAAGCGAACATGGATCCCGACTACATGTCAACCGGCAGTTTTCGGTGAGAAAATTGTGGTAAAAAGTCACCTCTTACCGGAAATCAGCGGAGCTTCTGTCCTGCTGCAGCTTCGTGACTTCCCTCAACACATCCGTGGACACACCCCTCCGACTATCAGATACTATTTAACGCACTAAAACACTAGCAACACAATAGGCAGATAAGGGATTTCCCAGAATTATCCTAGTAAATGCGTCTAAAAACATCTGAATCGCTCTCACTGCAATTGCCTTTCTTTTTTTTTTTTTTTAGTCCTTCACTCTAAATTTCCTCATCCACAAATCTTTCATCCTCGCTCAAATTAAGAGGGAAATTGTCGTTTTCTCGGTCCGAATAGCTCTTTTTGTTGGAGGCTCCCATTAAAAACAGTGTGAGGATGTGAGGAGCCCTCAACGGGTGACGTCATCGTCTGCGACTTCCGGTAAAGGCAGGGCTTTTCTATTAGCGACTAAAAGTTGCAAACTTTATTGTGGATGTTCTCTACTAAATCCTTTCAGCAAAAATATGGCAATATCGCGAAATGATCAAGTATGACACATAAAATGGACCTGCTATCCCCATTTAAATAAGAACATCTCATTTCAGTAGGCCTTTAAGCTGGGAAAGAATTCCACCTGAAAAGCTTAAAAAAATTGGTCTCCTCAGTTCCCAAACGTTTTCCGAGTGTTGTTAAAAGGAACAATGGCGTTACACGTAAATCTGCTGCCAGCGGGGAGCAATTGTCATGTGTCATCATTAAAACATCATTTTTTGTTATGCAGCTGTATTTAAACTTCCAGGTTTTATATTGACAATAGTAAAGTAAATGAAGTACTTTTGCAAAGTGGGCTAATGGCACTGCTAGTAGAAATAACAAAATAAAAAAAATGTTATCTGAGGGGCTAAAACAGAGAGCACCTGTGTTAATTATCCAGGCTTAATTTCCATCTTAACGCTTTATTTCTTTCACTAACATTAAACAACCCCGACGAGAGGGAGGCAATAACTGCAGGGGGGATGGAGGGGGGGGGGGGGACTATTAAATCATGCGTTTAAAGCAGAGCAAGGCGTGTGTGGAGGTTTCAGTGCACCCAGCTGGGGGAGAGCGTGCAATGGAACATTTTTTCCTCCGCAGATTAAAAGAAAAAGAAAAAAAAAGTTCCCGTCATTAGGAGGAAAGTACTTTCTGCAGTGGTCAAGCAAACGGTACAGTGGGGCAAAAAAGTATTTAGTCAGCCACCGGTTGTGCAAGTTCTCCCACTTAAAATGATGACAGAGGTCTGTAATTTTCATCATAGGTACACATCAACTGTGAGAGACAGAATGTGAAAAATAATCCAGGAATTCACATTGTAGGAATTTTAAAGAATTTATTTGTAAATTATAAATGATAAATGATAAATGGGTTGTACTTGTATAGCGCTTTTCTACCTTCAAGGTACTCAAAGCGCTTTGATACTACTTCCACATTTACCCATTCACACACTGATGGAGGGAGCTGCCATGCAAGGCGCCAACCAGCACCCATCAGGAGCAAGGGTGAAGTGTCTTGCCCAAGGACACAACGGACGTGACGAGGTTGCGCACGGCCACTCTCTCACTGCGCCAAGTATTTGGTCAACCATTCAAAGCTCTCACTGATGGAAGGAGGTTTTGGCTCAAAATCTCACGATACATGGCCCCATTCATTCTTTCCTTAACACGGATCAATCGTCCTGTCCCCTTGATCGGGAACCTTTTTGGCTGAGAGAGCCATGAAAGCTGAATATTTCAAAATGTATTTCTGTGAGAACCATATAATATTTTTTAACACTGAATACAACTAAATGTGTGCATTTTTAATTAAGACCAACATTGTTAGAGTATAATGAGTCTCTTATTCTTTTTAATAACATTGTTATTTTAAAGTTAACCAATAATAAATATAATACTTCTTACCATTAATGCGACATATTGGGCAGATGCGATAGAAAACGGATATTTGGATTAAAATGCATGACAATGTTTTATAATTTATAATCCAGTACTCTGGAATGCCCTCCCGGTAACAGTTCGAGATGCCACCTCAGTAGAAGCATTTAAGTCTCACCTTAAAACTCATTTGTATACTCTAGCCTTTAAATAGACTCCCTTTTTAGACCAGTTGATCTGCCGTTTCTTTTCTTTTTCTTCTATGTCCCACTCTCCCTTGTGGAAGGGGTCCGGTCCGATCCGGTGGCCATGTACTGCTTGCCTGTGTATCGGCTGGGGACATCTCTGCGCTGCTGATCTGCCTCCGCTTGGGATGGTTTCCTGCTGGCTCCGCTGTGAACGGGACTCTCGCTGCTGTGTTGGATCCGCTTTGGACTGGACTCTCGCGACTGTGTTGGATCCATTATGGATTGAACTTTCACAGTATCATGTTAGAGCCTCTCGACATCCATTGCTTTCCTCCTCTCCAAGGTTCTCATAGTCATCATTGTCACCGACGTCCCACTGGGTCATTATTGTCACCGATGTCCTACTGGGTGTGAGTTTTCCTTGACCTTATGTGGGCCTACCGAGGATGTCGTAGTGGTTTGTGCAGCCCTTTGAGACACTAGTGATTTAGGGCTATATAAGTAAACATTGATTGATTGATTGATTCATAATTTGAACGTTATTTTTAACACTGTGATTACCAGCAGTTATCAATTAATTATCGTGTTAAGCAATGTGGAGCTAAGATTTATCTGAGAGCCAGATGCAGTCATCAAAAGAGCCACATCTGGCTCTAGAGCCATAGGTTCCCTACCCCTGCCTTAGCAGAAAAACAGCCCCAAAGCATGATGTTTCCACCCCCATGCTTCACAGTAGGTATGGTGTTCATGGGATGCAACTCAGTATTCTTCTTCCTCCAAACACGACGAGTTGAGTTTATACCAAAATGGATACATGGATGATACAGTAGAGCAGGGGTCGGGAAACTGTTTACCATGAATTGATTAGCGTGGACCCCGACTTAAACAAGTTGAAAAACTTATTCGGGTGTTACCATTTAGTGGTCAATTGTACGGAATATGTACTGTACTCTGCAATCTACTAATAAAAGTATCAATCAATCAATCAATGGCTGAGAGAGCCATGAAAGCCAAATATTTTAAAATGTAATTCCATGAAAGCCTTATATTATTTTTTTTAAACACTGAATACAACTAAATGCGTGCATTTTTAAGTAACGTCAACATTTTTTGAGTTAAATAACTCTCATATTCTTTTTGATAACATTTTTTTTCTGAAGCCAACCAATAATAAATAGAATACTTCTTACCATTAATGCGCCTTCTTGAACGGATGCGTTAGAAAACGAATGGATGGATTAAAATGCAAGAGAATGTTTCGTATTTTGAACATTTTTTTTCTCTAGGGCCATAGGTTCCCTACCCCTGCAGTAGAGGATTGGGAGAATGTCATGTGGTCAGATGAAATCAAAATAGGACATTTTGGTACAAACTCAACTCGTCGTGTTTGGAGGAAGAAGAATACTGAGTTGCATCCCAAGAACACCATACCTACTGTGAAACATCATGCTTTGGAGCTGTTTTTCTGCTAAGGGGACAGGACGATTGATCCGTGTTAAGGAAAGAATGAATGGGGCCATGTATCGTGAGATTTTGAGCCAAAACCTCCTTCCATCAGTGAGAGCTTTGAATGGTTGACCAAATACTTATTTTCCACCATAATATACAAATAAATTCTTTAAAATTCCTACAACGTGAATTCCTGGATTTTTTTTTCACATTCTGTCTCACAGTTGAAGTGTACCTATGATGAAAATGACAGACCTCTGTCATCATTTTAAGTGGGAGAACTTGCACAGTCGGTGGCTGACTAAATACTTTTTTGCCCCACTGTATATATTAAAAACAGTCAATTAATGCACTCCTATAGAGCAGTCATCATCTGCATGTAGGAGCGCGCCTCCGTGGGCCGTCACGGTCACACAGGACTGATGGAATGCTAATTAGCATGGCCGCCACTTGAATTATTCATGCATCTTAATTAGGGGAGAGATTTCCCATTAGGCTTTTAGATGCGACCGGATCATTTGGCGCCTATTTGTGTGTCAAGCTTGCCGTGTGTGTGTGTGTGTGTGAATGGACACGCACGCATCACGAGAGGGCTTTCTGCAGAAGACCACACGTCTTCCCAGCTAATTGAATATCCGTCGCTCACTTAAAACATAACGGGAAAGTGAGCAAGGGCAAATGTGACGTTCCCCCCGGCAATGAGTGAACAATACAATTACATGTCGTTTAGAGGAGAGGGAGTGCACATTTATGGCATAAACACTCTATTGGGTGGCTTAGGGCCACAAACATGTAATCAACTGAATTGTCATGGGGGCCTCATTTCCAGATAGCTAACGTCTCGCTTCACTATTATTCTTAGTTTGCATATTTCCGAGAACCAGCGTCCTCACGGTAGACATTTGAATTTGGTCTACAAAAGCCAAAACCAGTGAAGTTGGCACGTTGTGTAAATGGTAGATAAAAACAGAACACAATGATTTGCAAATCCTTTTTAACCTATATTCAATTGAATAGACTGCAAAGACAAGATACTTAACGTTCGAACTGGTAAACGTTGTTATTTTTTGCAAATATTAGCTAATTTAGAATTTGTCTCAAAAAAGCTGGCACCAGTGGCAAAAAAGACTGAGAAATTTCAGGAATGCTCATCAAACACTTATTTGGAACATCACACAGGTGAACGGGCTAATTGGTAACAGGTGGGTGCCATGATTGGGTGTGAAAGCAGCTTCCGTGAAATGCTCAGTCATTCACCAACAAGGATGGGGCGAGGGTCGCCACTTTGTGAACAAATGCGTGAGCAAATCGTCGAACAGTTTGAGTACAACATTTCTCAACAAGGAATTTAGGGATTTCGCCATCTACGGTCTGTAATATCATCAAAGGGTTTAGAGAATATGGAGAAATCACTGCACGTAAGCGATGGTATTACGGACCTTCGATCCCTCAGGTGGTACTGCATCAAAAAGCGACATCAGTGTGTAAAGGATATCACCACACGGGCCTAGGAACACTTCAGAAAAACACTGTCAGTAACTACAGTTACTGATAACAACTGACTTGACCTCTATGAAGAAGAAAGATCGAGGACCCAGATTTCCCTCGCCCGGACTGGAGCCAGGCCCGGAGTTGGGGTACGATGGCTAGCGTCTGGTGACCGGGTCTGTCCCCATGGGCCCCGGCCGGGCTCAGCCCGAAGAGGCAACGTGGGTCACCCCTCCAATGGGCTCACCACTCATGGGAGGGGCCATAGAGGTCGGGTGCATTGTGAGCTGGGTGGCAGCCGCACTTGGCGGTCTCCACATTCTCTGAACTTTTTGATGATTTTACAGTCTGTAGATGGTAAAATCCCCAAATTCCTTGCAATAGCTCATTTAGAAATGTTGTTCTAAAACTGTTCGACAATTTGCTTACAAATTGGTGACCCTCGCCCCATCCTCGTTTGTGAATTACTTAGCATTTCATGGAAGCTGCTTTTACACCCAATTATGGCACCCACCTGTTCCCAATTAGCATACACACCTGTGGGATGTTCTAAATAAGTGTTTGATGAGCATTCCTCAACTTTATCAGTATTTATTGCCACCTTACCCAACTTCTTTGTCACGTGTTGCTGGCATAAAATTTCAAAGTTAATGATTATTTGCGAAAAAATATACAGTACATATATATTTTTTATCAGTTTGAACATCAAATATGTTGTTTTTGTAAAAAGGATTTGCAAATCATTGTATTCCGTTTATATTTACATCGAACACAATTTCCCAACTCATATGGAAACGGGATTTGTATGTTTTCTATATCCAACATTATGTATTATTCTAATTGATGTCTTTTGTAACACCGTACGTGAGTAAAGCGCACATTTGTAGTTTTTTCCCCATGTTTCTATTGTAACATGCATCTTGGTTGTAGTTTTGAAAACCAAATTTGGGGGTGTTAAAGTTGCCATGTAAAATCGCTAATGCTAGTTGGTAACATGTTTAAGGACATATCCAATGTATATTAGCGTTGAGGTTGCGCAATTTAAATGTTGTACCCTGAGCATCTTTTTTTTTTTTCTCTGTTGGCTTGGAAAATTGGAACATTACATCGAGGCAGTCCGGCTGAGTCCGCGCTGGGTGCTCAGCTGCTTGTTTCCCCGCAGAGTGTTTGAGCCGGTGCAGAGTCTGCAACCGGACGCGCCAAAAATAAAAAGCATTGAAATAACGGCTTGGTTTGATTTTACGTGAATTGGTACCCAGTGGTACAGACAGAATTTGATTGGTTCTTATAAAAGTACCGATTCAGTACCCATCCATAACATCGATTTCTCTCGGGATCGAACCCAGGACATTCTTATTGTGAGGCACACGCAGTAAACCTTGTTTCACCGTGCTGCCCCTAACAGTAACACAAAAATCTAACGTTAAAACACCAAATATAACGTGAGTTCAGTTATATTTCACCATGAAAAGGACAAACATTACGGTTTGAATGGGATCAATTCAGCGGTGGAAGAGTAAAGAGAACTTTGCATATTTTACTTGATGAAAAAAAAAAAAGAAGCCTCCCCACAAACTAAAAGGCGAACTCTACCGGTTTGCATAATTTAAGGTTAACGAGGGAAAGCAGCGGATAAAATCTCTCATTTGATGGCGTCTGGCTTCATTAAAATAATCTCATCAGAAGCATTAACGATGTGAGAATTCATCCCAGGTCTCGTCCTCCTTTCACTGGCCGACATCAAACAGGCGAGAGCGTGTTTGCTCCTCAAAGAAATGTTGGAGGCGGATTTATCAGCAGCGTGTTCTTGTCATTCCTCCACCAGCTGCACGGCGTGTCGTTGATGCAGGGACCAGACTATGAAGGGATGCTGGTTTGATTCCTCCTCCCCTCTGCCGGCCCTGTGCTCACAAACACTTGCGTACCGTTCTTTTCCGGTTGTGTGATTATTTCCAGACTCATCCCAAATCGTTCCGATTGTTTGGTGCAAACTAGTGTCGTCTCGATACCAATATTTTGGGACCGGAACCGGTACCAAAATGTATTTTGATACATTTCGGCACTTTTTGATACTTTTCCTAAATAAAGGGGACCACGGAAAAATGGCATTATTAGCTTTATTTTAACAAAACATTTAATTAAATTAAACATGTTTCTTATTGCAAGTTTGTCCTTGAATAAAATAGTGAACATGAACCACAACTTGTAGTTTATTAGGAAGTAAGCAAACAAAGGCTCCTAATTTAGGAAATATCATGTCATTTTCCATTCTATTATTTTGTCAAAATTTTGGACAAGTCAATCAATCAATCAATCAATGTTTATTTATATAGCCCCAAATCACAAATGTCTCAAAGGACTGCACAAATCATTACGACTACAACATCCTCGGAAGAACCCACAAAAGGGCAAGGAAAACTCACACCCAGTGGGCAGGGAGAATTCACATCCAGTGGGACGCCAGTGACAATGCTGACTATGAGAAACCTTGGAGAGGACCTCAGATGTGGGCAACCCCCCCCCCCCCCCTCTAGGGGACCGAAAGCAATGGATGTCGAGCGGGTCTAACATGATACTGTGAAAGTTCAATCCATAGTGGCTCCAACACAGCCGCGAGAGTTCAGTTCAAGCCGATCCAAGACAGCAGCGAGAGTCCCGTCCACAGGAAACCATCTCAAGCGAAGGCGGATCAGCAGCGTAGAGATGTCCCCAACCGATACAGGCGAGCGGTCCATCCTGGGTCCCGACGAGCGGTCCATCCTGGGTCTCGACTCTGGAGAGCCAGTACTTCATCCATGGTCATCGGACCGGACCCCCTCCACAAGGGAGGGGGGGACATAGGAGAAAGAAAAGAAGCGGCAGATCAACTGGTCTAAAAAGGAGGTCTATTCAAAGGCTAGAGTATACAGATGAGTTTTAAGGTGAGACTTAAATGCTTCTACTGAGGTAGCATCTCGAACTGTTACCGGGAGGGCATTCCAGAGTACTGGAGCCCGAACGGAAAACGCTCTATAGCCCGCAGACTTTTTTTGGTCGCAAAAAATTGAATATTAATCTACTTGTTCATTTACTGTTAATGTCTGCTTACTTTCTCCTTTAACATATTCTATCTACACTTCTGTTAAAATTTAATAATCACTCATACTTCTGTTGTTTTATACTTTACAATGATTTTGGATGATACCACAAATTTGGGTATCAATTCGATACCAAGTCCTGACAGGATCCTACATTGGTCATATTCAAAGTCCTCATATATTTTTCAAAAAGGAAAGAAGATGTTGTGATGCCAAAAAATATCGAGTAATCATATTAGTATCGGCTATATACGCTCCTGTACTTGGTATCATTACAGTGCAATTGACACAGTCTTTTCGACAAGGAAAAGAGGTTCAGGGGAGCCTGGCTGCGGGGTATGTGAGAGACTCCTGGGATAAATGTGCCTCTCAGCCCTTTCCATCGGAAAAGTTGAAGACATCTACCTATTTGGAGCTGTGATCGCGGGGCACTTGCTGATTGGGCCGGGCATTGCTCTGGTGTATCGACAAATTCGGAAGACGATGGCAGCCACTCAAGGGGCCCAACGGCTGTTCAACGCAATGGAAGGATTGGGTCGGGCTGTGGGAACACAGACTGGGGCGATTTCTGAGTTGAATCGCAAAATGGATCTCATCTTGGAAAAGTTTGCAGAGAAGGAATAATTAAATTGGAATTTAAGAAATCCAGCATGGACAAACAGAGAAGATAAGTCACTATTTTGTCGTCTCGAAGAAAAACAACTTCTTAATCTACGATTTGACTCCCTCAAATGGCCTTGACACAATCAGGCTGTTCTGAAAAAAATCTCCCGAGGACTCCTCAAAGATGGACGCTTTTGACATTCCTTTTTGTCAACAACACCAGTGGTCGAACTTTGAGATCGGCCTCAGTCCATATAAAAACATTTCATCATCTCTCAGTATTCTTCTTCCTCCAAACACGACGAGTTGAGTTTATACCCAAATGGATACATGGATGATACAGCAGAGGATTGGGAGAATGTCATGTGGTCAGATGAAACCAAAATAGAACTTTTTGCAATAAACTCAACTCGTCGTGTTTGGAGAAAGAAGAATACTGAGTTGCATCCCAAGAACACCACACCTACTGTGAAGCATGGGGGTGGAAACATCATGCTTTGGGGCTGTTTTTCTGCTAAGGGGACAAGACGATTGATCCGTGTTAAGGAAAGAATGAATGGGGCCATGTATCGTGAGATTTTGAGCCAAAACCTCCTTCCATCAGTGAGAGCTTTGAATGGTTGACCAAATACTTATTTTCCACCATATTTTATAAATAAATTCTTTAAAATTCCTATAATGTTAATTCTTGGATTTTTTTTTCACATTCTGTCTCTCACAGTTGAAGTGTACCTATGATGAAAATTACAGACCTCTGTCATCATTTTAAGTGGGAAAACTTGCACAATCCGTGGCTGACTAAATACTTTTTTGCCCTACCGTATATATACATATATATCTATATATATATAAATATATATGTATGTATGTATGTATGTATCTATATCTATATATATATATATATATATATAAATACATATATATATAGATACATAGATACATACATACATACATACATATATATATATGTATATATATATATATATATATATATATATATATATATATATATATATATATATATATATATATATATATGTGTGTGTAGTAGTAGTAGTAGTAGTAGTGATCATTTTATATCAGACCCAGAGGATCATTATAACAAAAAACAAAACCATACAACGATAAAAAAAAAAATTAATAAAATAAATACAAGCAGAAATAAAATAAATTAAAAAACTTGCATAAAAATCAAATAAATCAAAAACATTCCTCAATATTCAATGTCCAGCATAAAGGCTTACTCGCCAATGGTTCCACAGACTGGATGGAAATCTGAATGTATATTCATATATTACTCATTGTTAAAAGTGGCCCTCTGAGGGGAACTATGAATTTGAAGTGGCCCTCAATGAAAACTAGTTTGACACCCGTGCCATAAGGCTTAGCGCTGTGACCAGGAAGGGGAAGTCGGCCAGAGCTACGAGGGAGGACAATCGTGGTGTCTGAGTGGCTGTTTCTGCTTTGTCCTCACAAGAAACAGAAACAGATATTAGTTGTGATTAGACGGTTGACGTGGGCGTTGCAGCAAAGCTCAGAGACTAATTCCGTTGGCGGAAACAACATGGATTAGCCAAAATGTTGGGGGAAGTTGCAGGCATTGGACAATTTTGCAAAGACATGCATACAATCGCAGAAAATACAAACCCCGTTTCCATATGAGTTGGGAAATTTTGTTTGATGTAAATATAAATGGAATACAATGATTTGCAAATCATTTTCAACTCATATTCAGTTGAATGCACTACAAAGACAAGATATTTGATGTTCAAACTCATAAACTTTTTTTTTTGCAAATAATAATTAACTTAGAATTTCATGGCTGCAACACGTGCCAAAGTAGTTGGGAAAGGGCATGTTCACCACTGTGTTAAATCACCTTTTCTTTAAACAACACTCAATAAACGTTTGGGAACTGAGGAAACTAATTGTTGAAGCTTTGAAAGTGGAATTCTTTACCATTCTTGTTTTATGTAGAGCTTAAGTTGTCATATTTTATGCTTTATAATGCGCCACAGATTTTCGATGGGAGACATGTCTGGACTGCAGGTGGGCCAGGAATGTACCTGCAGTCTTTTACTACGAAGTCACGCTGTTGTAACACGTGGCTTGGCATTGTCTTGCTGAAATAAGCAGGGGTGTCCATGATAACGTTGCATGGATGACAACATATGTTGCTCCAAAACCTGTATGGACCTTTCAGCATTAATGATGCCTTCACAGATGTGTAAGTTACCCATGCCTTGGGCACTAATAAACCCCCATACCATCACAGATGCCGGCTGTTGAACTTTGCGCCTATAACAATCTTAATGGTTATTTTCCTCTCTGTTCCAGAGGACACCATGTCCACAGTTTCCAAATATAATTTGAAATGTGAACTCGTGAGACCACAGAACACTTTTCCACTTTGCATCAGTCCATCTTAGATGAGGTCGGGCCCAGAGAAGCCGGCTGTGTTTCTTGGTGTTGTTGATAAATGGGTTTTACTTTGCATAGTAGACTTTTAACTTGAACTTACAGATGTAGCGACCAACTGTAGTTACTGACAGTGGTTTTATGAAGTGTTCCTGTGCCCATGTGGTGATATCCTTTACACGGTGATGTTGGTTTTTTGATGCAGTACAGCCTGAGGGACCAAAGGTCCGGAATATCATCGCTTACGTGCAGTGAGTTCTCCAGATTCTCTGAACCTTTTGATGATTTTACGGACCGTAGATGGTAAAATCCCTAAATTCCTTGCAATAGTTCGTTGAGAAATGTTGTTTTAAAACTGTTCGACAATTTGCTCACAAATTGGTGACCCTCGCCCCATCCTTGTTTGTGAAATACTTAGCAATTCATGGAAGCTGCTTTTATACCCAATCACGGCACCCACCTGTTCCCATTTAGCCTGCACACCTGTGGGATGTTCAAAATAAGTGTTTGATGAGCATTCCTCAACTTTATCAGTATTTATTGCCATCTTTCCCAACTTCTTTGTCACGTGTTGCTGGCATCAAATTCTAAAGTTAATGATTATTTGCAAAAAAAAGAAAACAAGTTTATCAGTTTGAACATTAAATATGTTGTCTTTGTAGCATATTCAACTGAACATGGGTTGAAAATGATTTGCAAATCATTGTATTCTGTTTAGATTTACATCTAACTCATATGGAAACGGGGTTTGTACTTGAATTTGCGTGAATTGCCGCGAAACCGACATTAAAATTCAAACACAGCCTTTGATGGTCCCCTTTTGTAACATCCAGGAGTCGCCCGTCTCTATTTGCATGAAGGGGCCCTCGGAATGGCCATCAATACCTCGGTGCCGCTTTGAGAGATGAGTTTTTAATCTTCCAGCCGGGATGAGTTTCTGACCTGCGCCTGTTTTGTTTTTTTACGCAGCTCTTTTTTCTTTGCTGTCGCACAAAAGTGACCTACGGGGGGAAAATTTGCGGAGGCGGGAAGGCGCCGTGGTTCCCTAAATACTGTCATCGTGCATTCATTAGTACCTCCGTATCTGACATGGCCGGGAAATGGTTCCTGGTGAAAAAGGGCACTTGTCGTGGTGGCGAGACGCGCTAAAAGGCAATCAGATGGGATGACAGCGAGTGTCAGCTCGTGTGTGTGTGTGTGTGTGTGTGTGTGTGTGTGTGTGTGGAGGCAAAAGAGAAGGCGGGCGTATTTATTCTTCTCCCATTGCCCTCTATTGACCCACGTAATAGAGAATTTTACAAAGGGAAGTGTTTGAAATATCCTTTGGATGTTGGTAATGTGTTCATCTAGGGACGTGTGTATACACACACACACACACACACACACACACACACACACACACACACACACACACACACACACACACACACACACACACACGCACACACACACACACACACACACACTCTTGTACTTGTTACCTTCAGGAGACGGCCGAAAAATGACCACCTCTATCGGACCACCCTTTTCTCGATAAATAAAGATTTGTATTTACAACATTAATAATATATACTGTACATACTATACCAATATAAAAAAGGTAAGCTTTGAGGTTTTTTAAATTATTTTTTCTTAATTTTTTGTTTGTAATTAGTTTTTAATTTCATTATTTACTTCAAGTTATTACAGTATGTCTCTATATACATATTTTAAAAAATATATAATAATTAAAGCTGCAAGCAGCGAATGACGGGACCGACTTTTGGTGGTGTTTCCTGCCTTTACCCATTCAACATATCTTTACCTGCACATTACCTACCTTCCCTGCATCCTGGGGTCACACTGGTACTTCCTGCCATCACCCAGACAACATATCTTTACCTGCATATTACCTACCTTCTCTGTATCCTGGAGTCGAACTGGTGCCTCCTTCTTTCACCCCGTCAACATATCTTTACCTGCACATTACCTACCTTCCCTGCATCCTGGGGTCACACTGGTGCTTCTTTCTTTCACCAATACAAGCTAGTGCTTCCTGCCATCACCCAGACAACATATCTTTACCTGCACGTTACCTACTTTCTCTGTATCCTGGAGTCAAACAGGTGCCGCCTTCTTTCACCCCATCAACATATCTTTACCTTCACATTGCCTACCTTTCCTGCATCCTGGGGTCACACTGGTGCTTCTTTCTTTCACCAATACACGCTGGTAATTCCTGCCATCACCCAGACAACATATCTTTACCTGCACGTTACCTACCTTCTCTCTATCCTGGAGTCAAACTGGGGCCTCCTTCTTTCACCCCGTCAACATATCTTTACCTGCACATTACCTATTTTCTCTGTATCCTGGAGTCAACCTGGTGCCTCCTTCTTTCACCCCGTCAACATATCTTTACCTGCACATTACCTACCTTCTCTGTATCCTGGAGTCGAACTGGTGCCTCTTTCTTTCACCACGTCAACATATCTTTACCTGCATATTATCTACCTTCTCTGTATCCTGGAGTCAAACTGGTGCCTCCTTCTTTCACTCCGTCAACATATCTTTACCCGCACAGTACCTACCTTCTCTGCATTGTGTGGTCACGTTGGTGCTTCCTGCATTTAAGCGGCCATCTTGAGACGGCAGCAGCTCAGCAGCATCAGCGTAGCGGTTCTTTGAAGGCTCGTAAAATTCAAACCGGAGCAGTTAGAAAAACGCTTTCCGCAATTTTTTAATCAGAAGGGTTCATTCTCTTTCCTGTGCTAGTTTGAAGCCAAAACAACAAACGCGCTCAGAGGAGATAATGTTTAAAAAAAGGTGATGGGTTTTTACAAAACTTTTGTTTTGAAGGGGTAATTGCCAACTTCCTGTTGATTTTTGCTGAAAGATATAAATGAATGAAATGTAGGTCTAAGTGAAACCTACATAGAGGTCTCTACGACCTTCCTACAGGAAGTTACAAGCAGTTTTGTCTGTGTATTCTTCCTGTGAGCAGTTTTGTCTGTGTTTTATACGTAGAGGGCGCTATGTGCAATTTTGATTTTTTTTTTTTAATTAGATCGCAATTTTTGCAAGTCCTTAAGTGTGTGTCCAGTTTGGTGAGTTTTTAAGCATTTTAAGGGGATCAATTTACAGCTCAAAGAGGCAAAAATAAAAAAATTTAGGAAACTTTTGACTTTAAAGGGTTTTTGCCAACTTCCTGTTGATTTTTGCAGAAGGTGGTCAGTGTATAAAATCTAGGTCTAAGTCAGACCTACATGGAGGTTTTTGTTTAATGTTTCTATGACATTCCTAACGGAAGTTACAAGCAGTTTTGTCTGTGTTTTTTCCTAGGGCGGCGTTGGAGCTCAATTTTGAGTTTTGGTTTTTTGATTAGATCACAATTTTTGCCAGTCCTGATGTGTGTGTAAAATTTGGTAAGTTTTGAAGCATGTTAAGGGGGTCAAATTACAGCTTAAAGAGGGGGCGGTATAATAATAATAAAACCTTACAAATACAATTGGGTCCTCTGTCCCAAAGGGACATCCGGTCCCTAATAATTTTGGCCAAAGGGTACGCATTTAAATTTCATACACACACTTGTTATTTCATAAGTTGACAGGAGAGGGAGCACTTTTGAGACCGACACGCAGTCAATTTGAAAAATCCCTCCCTTTTTGGAACCACCCTAATTGTGATAGATTTCACCACCAGGGGTGCAAATGAGAGCTCTATTTTTTGTTTAACGCTAGTTACACAAATCGCTATCATTAGCTAACAAAACCCAAAGCTAACGTATGTGCGTGCGTATGTTACGTACGTACACGGTTACGCTGTCACGTTGTAGAACAGGGGTGGCAAACTAATTTTAGATCGGGGGTCACATGGAGGTAAATCTACTCCAAAGTGGGCCGGACTTGTAAAAATCACGGCACGATAACTTAAAAATAAAGACAACTTCAAATTGTTTCATTTGTTTTGAAATACAAGCATATTCTGAAATTGTACAAATAATAATGCGTGTTTTTTTTTTACAATTACCTGTTGTGGTTTATAGTATTCTGTCTTTACTTGTTGTTATTTATATTTTCTGAATAAATGATGTGATAATGTTCATCAGTCAACTCATTGGTGTTAATTTTCAATCTATCAAGATAAAACAATTATATCAAAATCAAATTACAGGGTGTCATTTATGTCGTTTGATCATTTTCCTCATACTAACATCATGTGGTGTATTTTTTACATATGTAGTATCATCTATAACAGGGGTCGGCAACCTTTACCAGTCAAAGAGCCATTTTGATCCGTTTCACAAATTAAAGAAGACAAAGGGAGCCACAATCATTCTCGCAAACATCTGCTGGTGGTCACCCATATAACAGAAATAAGGGCGTGCCATGAAGCCATTGCCTTTGACGCCTTCTACAACATGTAGAGATAGCTTGCCGGTACAGTAACATGTTGTATGTGGCTTCCGCAGATACACGTACACGACTGCAAGGCATACTGGGTGACACAGAGTACACTGAAGGTTGGGATGTAAACAATTTTAACACTCTTTCTAATATGCACCACACCTTGAAACCACACCAAACAAGAATGACAAACACATTTCTGGAGAACATCCGCACTGTAACACATTCTAAACGCAACATAACAATTACCCAGAATGCTATGCATCCATGACTCTTTCAGGCTATATCATACACCCCACTAGCACCAAACCCCGCTTCCCCCCCCTTCCGTGCGTCGGTTGAGGTGGGCGGGGGTGTATAATATAGTCAGGAATAGTCATGGATGCAAAGGATTCTGGGTATTTGTTGTGTTGCGTTTGTTGTGTTACTGTGAGGATGTTCTCCCGAAATGTGTTTGTCATTCTTGTTTGGTGTGGCTTCACAGTGTGGAGCAGTGTTGAAGTTGTTTATATCGCAACCTTCAGTGTACTCTGTGTCACCCAGTATGCCTTGCAGTCGTGTACGTGTTTCTGCGGAAGCCACATCTGGACTGGCAAGCCGTCTGTACATGTTGTAGAAGGTGTTAAAAGCAATGGCTTCATGGCACGCCTTTATTACTGTTATATGGGTGACCAGCAGCGGTTATTCGCGAAAATGGTTGCGGCTCCCATTGTCTTATTTATATTGTGAAACGTGTCAAAATGTAGAGGCCGCTAAAAGTAAAGCCAGCACGGCACGCCCTCAATATTGTTGTCCTAGTGAAAATCGAAGAATGTTGACCCCGTGTGATGTCCGGAAGAGGCTCCCAGAACCGGAATCCCCCCGTAACAATCGGGGGGGTCGGCGATTGTGCAGCTGAGCCACATCAGAGTGACTAAAGAGCCACATGCGGCTAGGAGCCGCGGGTTGCCGACCACTGATCTATAAAGATACAAATAATTGCTATTGCGACAACTAGTGGACACATTTAGAACACCAATTTCTTTCCTTGAAAAATTTTTGGTCAATTTTTATACTTAGCAAACTCATCCCGCCGGCCGGATAAAACCTGTTCCCGGTCCTGATCCGGCCCTCAAGTCGTACGTTGGACACCCCTGTATAGAAGCTGCAAGAGGGCGGGTGGTACTGTGTAAAATATATTGGTTTGTTAGAGCCCTCCACGCATCTGTGTAAATGCTGCAAACAGCCTTTTAATTGGAACTTTAAAAGCACAATTAGGTAAAAAAATATATATATATTTATTAAAGTTATCGCTTAATAAATCTTTGTGACACCAAAGAGTGCTTCTAATTATTTGCAGTCAGGGAAGGAAGACAACAGGAAGTCGACAGCCCCCGCCTAATGCCAGTGCCAGGGTGTAAACACACTGCAGGGGGTCAACGCGGGTGCGCCCAAGTACACGCAATTAGTCGCCGCGCTGCGTTAGGCTCATGCAAATTGCAGCCGTGTGACTTCCTGTGAAAGGCGCCTGTGGGTAAGCGTGATTGCGGATCGGCATGATGACACAACACGGACGACTCATCACAGCTTCCAGTGAGGGAACACAAACAAGCCAGGACACCAACATGTAAACCTTTGATTGTCGATCTGTTCATGCTGAGTTGAGTTTATACCAAAAAGTTCTATTTTGGTTTCATCTGACCACATGACATTCTCCCAATCCTCTGCTGTATCATCCATGTATCCATTTTGGTATAAACTCAACTCGTCGTGTTGGGAGGAAGAAGAATACTGAGTTGCACCCCAAGAACACCATACCTACTGTGAAGCATGGGGGTGGAAACATCATGCTTTGGGTCTGTTTTTCTGCTAAGGGGACAGGACTATTGATCCGTGTTAAGGAAAGAATGAATGGGGCCATGTATCGTGAGATTTTGAGCCAAAACCTCCTTCCATCAGTGAGAGCTTTGAATGGTTGACCAAATACTTATTTTCCACCATATATAACAAATAAATTCTTTAAAATTCCTACAATGTGAATTCCTGGATTTTTTTTCACATTCTGTCTCTCACAGTTGAAGTGTACCTATGATGAAAATTACAGACCTCTGTCATCATTTTAAGTGGGAGAACTTGCACAATCGGTGGCTAACTAAATACTTTTTTGCCCCACTGTGTGTATATATATAGATATATATATAATTTTTTTTAACTTTGGACTTCCCGCATGCCAGGATTTGGGGACCCTTGCTAGAAACAGTAAAGGTGTCACGGCCGGGTTACACCAGGCCATGCCTTTTTGTTGGTGTTCTCCTGTGTTTTGTGCTGGTTCCTGTCCTGTGCTTTTCTTTTGGTGGCACTTCCTGTTTACACATCTCGCCCAGAGCATTTCCCCTCACCTGTTTTCATTTTTCAATCAGTTCTATTTCGGTTGTGTGTGAGCCACCGTTTTTCGTCGGGACTTTGTCTGGAAATGTGAGTCATTCATGTGTATGCTCTCTCCTCCTGCCGTGAGTTTTGCTGTGTTCCAGCGTTCCGTTTTGTCGTTTTTCACCCGTCAGTTTTAGTTTCGCTTTTGCATAGCACTCCTTATGCTTCCTAGCGGCACTCGTCTTTGTTTTGAGCCACATTAAATACTTTTACCTGCACATTGTCTCCTCTGTCTGTGTCTTGGGAACAAACCACTCGAAGGGCCGCTCTGCAAAAGGTGCTTTAAAACATAGTTAGCTAGCAGCTAACGTCCATCCGCAGTTGGTAGTGTTTTAGCTACTTCTAAATCACTAATCCTCGCCTCCATGGCAACAAGTAAACTAAGTTTCTTACAAGTATCATCCCTGCAGGACGAGAAACAGCTAAACCGCTAACAGCCAGCTAGTGCTCCTGAATGTAAACAAATGCCATGCCGTCTACACCTGAGATCCACTGTAATGATACCATGCAGTAAAAGAGCCCACATAATCGATACAACAATAACTACATTGACATATTGTATTGCTAGAAAATCATTTGTGTTTTTTATTGTTTATAATGTCAGGAAATACGTTCCAGGACCTTGGAAGATTTGAATTATGACCATTGTATGATCCTGTAACTCAGATTGATACCAAAATTTGTAGTATCACCCAAAACTAATGTAAAGTAACCAACAACAGTGATTATTACATGTTAAAACAGAAAGTAAGCTGATAATAACAGTAAACGAACAAGTAGATTAATAATTCATTTTCTACAGCTTGTCCCTCATAATTTCGACCAAATAATAGAATGATAAAATACACAATATGTTACTGCATAGGTCAGCATACTAAATTAGGAGCCTTTGTTTGCTTGCTTACTACTAAATGAGAAGTTATCTAAAATATTCACCATTTTATGTAATGCCAAAAATGTCTTTAAATGCAATAACAACTAAGCAAATCATGACATTTTTTATGGTCCCCTTTAATTTAAGTATTGAAAATGATCAATATACATTTTGGTACCAAAATATTGCTATATTGGTAACCCTAGTACTTGTCTACAGTTATGTCGTGTGTGTGTGTTTGTGTGTGTGTGTGTGTGTGTGTGTGTGTGTGTGTGTGTGTGTGTTGCAGCCGCCGTCCTCGGCTTATTGGTAAAAATCACAGGCGACAGACCACTTTTCCTATCTGCTCGTGCTGCAGGCTGAGTCATTTGACTGCGATGACACCTGACACGCACACACGCACACACGCGCGCACACACACTTCATTTATTGCACTTATTCGTACATTGTGGAGAGGAAAATAGCGTTATTGCTATTTAGTGTCACCTTGGACACACAAACATGATTCCCAGAGTTGATGAAACAACAGTATTGAGCGTGTGTGTGTGTTATTACAGTTCACAAACACACACACACGCACACGCACACACACACACACACACACACACACACACGTATTTGTTACCTTCTGGAAACCTCCGAATAATGCCTACCTCTTTAGAACCACCCTTTCGAGATATATGAAAATTAGTATTTACAACTTTAATCATATATACATACTAAGCAAATTTAAAAAAGCTTATGAAAAATGAGTTGTAATTTCACAAGAAAAAGGTCACAAATTTAAAAACAAAACTTAGAATTTTGGCAGTATTATAACAAAAGTCGTCATTTCACTCAACGCAAGTCAAAATTTTTACAAGAAAAACTGAGCATTTCTGCAATATTGTGATAAAAGTTGGAATTTGGAATAACAGTCGCAATTTTACAGGAAAAGATTCAAATTTGGGCAGTTTTAATAAAAATAATCGGAATTATACCCAACAAAACTCACCATTTTATATGAAAACTAACATTCTGGCAATATTGTAAGAATGATTGTAATTTTACTTGGCTAAATTATGACAAAAGTAATCATTTTACTCCAAAAATTTCACTATTTTACAAGAACGAAAAAATTGGCAATATTGTGATTTTTATATGACATATTTTTATATGACAAATGTCACCGTTTTGCATTAAAAAGTAATCATTTTACACAAAAAAGTAATAATTTTATGAGAAAATAATGCAAAATTACAGGAACAAAAAATATGAGAAATTGTTCCCAATTTTATAAGAAAAAAGTTGACACATTGTAAAAAAAGACTGCTTTTATGTATTTTATTAATTTTTTGGGATTTTTTTTAATTTTTTATTTACTTCAAGTTATTACAGTATGCAATCTATATACATATTTATTGTATTTTGTAAATACATTTTGGCCAAAGGGGGTGCATTTAAATGTTTTACCCACACTTGTTATTTCATATGTTGACCACAGGGGGAGCACTTTTAAAACCGACACAGTCAATTTGAAAAAACCCTCCTTTTTGGGACCACCCTAATTTTGATATATTTCACCACCAGGGGGTTCAACTGAGACATTCTCTATTAGATGCAATGTTTTTTTTTTCCGTATTGGGACCATGATTTATGTCCTAACTTGTTCACCGGTCCTCATATGGACCATTTGCGCCTGTAACAATCCGGATGGTTCTTTTCCTCTTTGGTCCGGGCGACACGACGTCCACAGTACCCCTAAAAAGTTTGAAATGCGGACTCGTCAGACCACTTTGCATCAGTCCATATTAGATGAGCTCGGGCCCAGCGAAGCCGGCGGCCTTTCTGGGTGTTGTTGATAAATGGCTTTCACTTTGCATAGTAGAGTTTTAACTTTCCGTTACAGATGTAACGACAAACTGTAGTTACTGACAGTTGTTTTCTGAAGTGTTCCTAAGCCCACGTGGTGATATCCTTTACACACTGATGTTGCTTTTTTGATGCAGTACCGCCTGAGGGATCGAAGGTCTCGGGCATCCAATGATGGTTTTCAGCCTTGCTGCTTACATGCACTGATTTCTCCAGATTATCTTAACCTTTTCATGAGGGGTAAATACAAGAACACCCACCCACACACACACACACATACACACACACACCACATCGAGTAGAGAAACAATACACACCTATGCGTCACACCTGTACCTTCATTGTTGCAGCAGTGTTATGTGACAACTTGGGAGTGTCATTATCAAGTCGTTTCAAAGTGTGTCCTGTCATCTCGTCGGCTGTTTTAATTTTGTCTTTGACGAGGTCACACTAATAATGAGCTTTGAAGCACCATGGTGCCCATGATGGACCTCTGCTGCTCTTGTCAGGATGGCATCATGTGTGAGTCCCTCATGGGGTGAGTCAAACAGCTGAGTCAGCTACTTAAACGATGTGACATCATAGAAGCCTGACAGTAAGCAGTTATTCATACATCCATTTTCTACCGCTTTTCCCAATCAGCAAAGGGAATAAAGAACAGTGGAGTACATCCAACACTACACTAATACAGTATTGTTGTTTAAAGGCCTACTGAAACCCACTACTACCCACCACACAGTCTGATAGTTTATATATCAATGATGAAATATTAACATTGCAACACATGCCAATACAGCCTTTTTAGTTTACTAAATTACAATTTTAAATTTCCCGCGGAGTTTCTTGTTGAAAACGTTGCGGAATGATGACGTGTGCGCGTGACGTCACGGACTGTCAGGAAATGTTAGCGCAGCACCATTTGCGGCTAAAAGTCGTCTCTTTTCATCGCGCAATTAAACAGTATTCTGGACATCTGTGTTGCTGAATCTTTTGCAATTTGTTCAATTAATAATGGAGAAGTCAAAGTAGAAAGATGGAGGTGGGAAGCTTTAGCCTTTAGCCACACAAACACACGGTGGTTCCTTGTTTAAAATTCCCGGAGGTGAAGCTTTACTATTGATCAGAGCGGTCAAGCGAACATGGTTGTCAACCGGCAGGTTTCGGTGAGAAAATTGTGGTAAAAAGTCGCCACTTACCGGAGATCAGCTGAGCTTGCGCCGTGCATGCAGCTGCCGTTGACTTCCCTCAGAGACTGGCGTCAAGACCCCCATGGACACACCTCTCCGACTATCAGGTACTATTAAACTCACTAAAACACTAGCAACACAATAGAAAGATAAGGGATTTCCCAGAATTATCCTAGTAAATGTGTCTAAAAACATCTGAATCCGTCCCAATGCAATCGCCTTTTTAAAAAAAACTTTATTTTAATTTTTTCTTTCTAGTCCTTCGCTAGAAAGAAAAAAAAAAAAAAAAAAAATTTCTTTCTTTTTAGTCCTTCGCTCTCCTCTCTGAGCTGCCACCTTACCGTGGTAGAGGAGTTTGCGTGCTCCAATGATCCTAGGAGCTATGTTGTCTGGGGGCTTTAAGCCCCCTGGTAGGGTCTCCCAAGGCAAACTGGTCCTAGGTGAGGGACCAGACAAAGAGCAGCTCGAAAACCTCTATGAAAAGTAAAAACAAAGGACCCAGATTTCCCTCGCCCGGACGCGGGTCACCGGGGCCCCCCTCTGGAGCCAGGCCCGGAGTTGGGGCACGATGGCGAGCGCCTGGTGGCCGGGCCTGTACCCATGGGGCCCGGCCGGGCACAGCCCGAAGAGGCAACGTGGGTCCCCCCTCCAATGGGCTCACCACCCATAGCAGGGGCCATAGAGGTCGGGTGCAATGTGAGCTGGGCGGCAGCCGAAGGCAGGGCACTTGGCGGTCCGATCCTCGGCTACATAAGCTAGCTCTTGGAACGTGGAACGCCACCTCACTGGGGAGAAAGGAGCCTGAGCTAGTGCGCGAAGTAGAGAAATTCCGGCTGGATGTAGTCGGACTCACTTCGACGCACAGCAAGGGCTCTGGAACCACTTCTCTTGAAAGGGGCTGGACTCTCTTTCACTCTGGCGTTGCCGACAGTGAGAGGCGACGGGCTGGGGTGGCAATTCTGGTTGCCCCCCGGCTTAAAGCCTGCACGTTGGAGTTCAACCCAGTGGACGAAAGGGTAGCCTCCCTCCGCCTTCGGGTGGGGGGACGGGTCCTGTTGTTTGTGCTTACGCACCAAACAACAGTTCAGAGTACCCACCCTTTTTGGGTACACTCGAGGGAGTACTGGAGAGTGCTCCCCCGGGTGATTCCCTTGTTCTGCTGGGGGACTTCAACGCTCATGTTGGTAACGACAGTGAAACCTGGAGAGGCGTGATTGGGAAGAATGGTCGCCCGGATCTGAACCCGAGTGGTGTTTTGTTATTGGACTTCTGTGCTCGTCACAGTTTGTCCATAACAAACACCATGTTCAAACATAAGGGTGTCCATATGTGCACTTGGCACCAGGACACCCTAGGCCGCAGTTCCATGATCGACTTTGTAGTTGTGTCATCGGATTTGCGGCCTCATGTTTTGGACACTCGGGTGGAGAGAGGGGCGGAGCTTTCTACCGATCACCACCTGGTGGTGAGTTGGCTGGGATGGTGGGGGAGGATGCCAGACAGACCTGGCAGGCCCAAACGCATTGTGAGGGTTTGCTGGGAACGTCTGGCAGAGTCTCCTGTCAGAGAAAGTTTCAATTCCCACCTCCGGAGGAACTTTGAACATGTCACGAGGCAGGTGCTGGACATTGAGTCCGAGTGGACCATGTTCCGCACCTCTATTGTCGAGGCGGCTGATCGGAGCTGTGGCCAAAAGGTAGTTGGTGCTTGTCGTGGCGGTAATCCTAGAACCCGCTGGTGGACACCAGCGGTGAGGGATGCCGTCAAGCTGAAGAAGGAGTCCTACCGGGTTCTTTTGGCTCATAGGACTCCAGAGGCAGTGGACAGGTACCGACAGGCCAAGCGGTGTGCAGCTTCGGCGGTCACAGAGGCAAAAATTCGGACATGGGAAGAGTTTGGGGAAGCCATGGAAAATGACTTCCGGATGGCTTCGAAGCGATTCTGGACCACCATCCGCCGCCTCAGGAAGGGGAAGCAGTGCACTGTCAACACCGTGTATGGTGCGGATGGTGTTCTGCTGACCTCAACTGCGGATGTTGTGGATAGGTGGAGGGAATACTTCGAAGACCTCCTCAATCCCACCAACACGTCTTCCTATGAGGAAGCAGTGCCTGGGGAATCTGTGGTGGACTCACCTATTTTTGGGGCTGAGGTTGCTGAGGTAGTTAAAAAGCTCCTCGGTGGCAAGGCCCCAGGGGTGGATGAGATCCGCCCGGAGTTCCTTAAGGCTCTGGATGCTGTGGGGCTGTCTTGGTTGGCAAGACTCTGCAGCATCGCGTGGACATCGGGGGCGGTACCTCTGGATTGGCAGACCGGGGTGGTGGTCCCTCTCTTTAAGAAGGGGGACCGGAGGGTGTGTTCCAACTATCGTGGGATCACACTCCTCAGCCTTCCCGGTAAGGTTTATTCAGTTGTACTGGAGAGGAGACTACGCCGGATAGTCGAACCTCGGATTCAGGAGGAACAGTGTGGTTTTCGTCCTGGTCGTGGAACTGTGGACCAGCTCTATACTCTCGGCAGGGTTCTTGAGGGTGCATGGGAGTTTGCCCAGCCAGTCTACATGTGCTTTGTGGACTTGGAGAAGGCATTTGACCGTGTCCCTCGGGAAGTCCTGTGGGGAGTGCTAAGAGAGTATGGGGTATCGGACTGTCTTATTATGGCAGTCCGATCCCTGTACGATCAGTGTCAGAGCTTGGTCCGCATTGCTGGCAGTAAGTCGGACACGTTTCCAGTGAGGGTTGGACTCCGCCAAGGTTGCCCTTTGTCACCGATTCTGTTCATAACTTTCATGGACAGAATTTCTAGGCGCAGTCAAGGCATTGAGGGGTTCCGGTTTGGTGGCCGCGGGATTAGGTCTCTGCTTTTTGCAGACGATGTGGTCCTGTTGGCTTCATCTGGCCGGGATCTTCAGCTCTCACTGGATCGGTTCGCAGCCGAGTGTGAAGCGGCCGGAATGAGAATCAGCACCTCCAAATCCGAGTCCATGGTTCTCTCCCGGAAAAGGGTGGAGTGCCATCTCCAGGTTGGGGAGGAGACCCTGCCCCAAGTGGAGGAGTTCAAGTACCTAGGAGTCTTGTTCACAAGTGAGGGAAGAGTGGATCGTGAGATCGACAGGCGGATCGGTGCGGCGTCTTCAGTAATGCGGACGTTGTACCGATCCGTTGTGGTGAAGAAGGAGCTGAGCCGGAAGGCAAAGCTTTCAATTTACCGGTCGATCTACGTTCCCATCCTCACCTATGGTCATGAGCTTTGGGTCATGACCGAAAGGATAAGATCACGGGTACAAGCGGCCGAAATGAGTTTCCTCCGCCGGGTGGCGGGGCTCTCCTTTAGAGATAGGGTGAGAAGCTCTGCCATCCGGGAGGAACTCAAAGCAAATCCGCTGCTCCTCCACATCGAGAGGAGCCGGATGAGGTGGTTCGGGCATCTGGTCAGGATGCCACCTGAACGCCTCCCTAGGGAGGTGTTTAGGGCACGTCCAACCGGTAGGAGGCCACGGGGAAGACCCAGGACACGTTGGGAAGACTATGTCTCCCGGCTGGCCTGGGAACGCCTCGGGATCCCCCGGGAAGAGCTAGACGAAGTGGCTGGGGAGAGGGAAGTCTGGGCTTCCCTGCTTAGGCTGCTGCCCCCGCGACCCGACCTCGGATAAGCGGAAGAAGATGGATGGATGGATGGATAGTCCTTCGCTATCAATATCATCATCCACAAATCTTTCATCCTCGCTCAAATTAATGGGGAAATTGTTGTTTTCTCGGTCCGAATAGCTCTTGCTGCTGGAGGCTCCCATTATAAACAATGTGAGGACGTGAGGAGCCCTCACACTGGTGATGTCATCATATGCGACTTCCGGTAAAGGCAGGGCTTTTTTTATTAGCGACCAAAAGTTGCAAACTTTATCGTGGATGTTCTCTACTAAATCCTTTCAGCAAAAATATGGCAATATCGCGAAATGATCAAGTATGACACATGGAATGGACCTGCTATCCCCGTTTAAATAAGAAAATCTCATTTCAGTAGGCCTTTAAAGGGCAACTATGATGATTTCCCATTAGCCCACGTACAGCACGCAGGAAGCTTCATGGGATGGGTTTCCATGGCCGAGCAGCTGCCTCTATGCCAGTGATTTTCAACCTTTTTTGAGCCAAGGCACATTTTTTGCGTTGACAAAATCCGGAGGCACACCACCAGCAGAAATCATTGAACAATGAAACTCAGTTGACAGTAAAAAGTCGTTGTCCCAATTGTTGGATATGACTTTAAAGGATAACCGAGCATGCATCAATAAAGCTCTTGTCTCAAAGTAGGTGTACTGTCACAACCTGTCACATCACGCCCCAATTTATTTGGAGTTTTTTGCTGTTTTCCTGTGTGTAGTGTTTTAGTTCTTGTCTTGCGCTCCAATTTCGGTGGCTTTTTCCCTTTTTTTGGTATTTTCCTGTAGCAGTTTCAGGTATTCCTCTGAGCGATATTTCCCGCATCTACTGAGTTTTTATACTTCTTCGATTGTCATGTCATGATCGGATGTACATTGTGGATGCCATCTTTGCTCCACAGTAAGTTTTTGCTGTCGTCCAGAATACTGTTTTTGTTTTCTTTGTAGCCAGTTCGGTTTTAGTTTCGTTCTGCATAGCCTTCCCTAAGCTTCAATGCCTTTTCTTAGGGGCACTCTCCTTTTGTTTATTTTTTGTTAAGCATTGGACACCCTTTTACCTGCACGCTGCCTCCCGCTGTTTTCGACATCTACGAAGCAATTAACTACCTGCTGCCACCTACTGATATGGAAGAGTATTACATGGTTACTCTGCCGAGCTTTAGACAGCACCGACACTCAACAACAACACATCATTTGCAGACTATAATTACTGGTTTGCAAAAAATATTTTCAACCCAAATAGGTGAAATTAGATCATCTCCCACGGCACACCAGACTGTATCTCATGGCCAGGGGCCCCGAAAAGGGGGGGTAAAGGAGATGGATTCTAGGGCCCCAGAGAGTCCCCTAATGATGATGAAATTATATGAAATTATGTGTTGGGGGCCCTGTAAAGATTCTTTTCATGGGGCCCAAAATCCCTAGCGGCGCCCCTGCTCATGGCACACTAGTGTGCCGCGGCACAGTGGTTGAAAAACACTGACTTAAACGATGTGACATCATAGAAGCCTGACAGTAATTTGTCATCCATATGTCCATTTTCTACCGCTTGTCCCAATCAGCAAATGGAATACAGAAAAAGGGAGTACATTCAACACTACACTAGTACAGTATGTTGCTTGAAGGGCACCAGTGACGAACTACCATTAGCCCACGTACAGTATGTAGAGGGCTTCATGGAATTGGTTTCCATGGCCGAGCAGCTGCCTCTAAGTCATAAATCTCCAAGTCCAATGCAAAGCGTTGGATGCAGTGGTGTAAAGCCCGTCGCCACAGGACTATAGAGCAGTGAAGTGATGAATCAAACTTTTCAATCTGGCAATCTGATGGACGAGTTTGGATTTTTTGAGGTTGCCAGGAGAAAGCTACATTTCGGACTGCATTGTGCTGAGTGCGAAATTCGGTGGAGGAGGAATTATGATGTGGGGTTGTTTTTCAGGAGTTGGGCTTGGCCAGTTAGTTCCAGTGAAAGAAACTTTGAATGATCCAGGATACCAAAACATTTTGGACAATTCCCTGGGATGGCACTTCAAGTTCATAGGTGAGTAAAGGCAGGTGGCCAAATACTTTTGGCAATATAGTGTGTTGAAGCGACAGCAGTTTGGAGATGCACCTGGCCACGTACAGGTGGGGGCCGTCACATTTGGATGAACACTTTTTAAAATTTACATGGGTAACAAAAGTACTCAAGAAGTTACATTAAAAAAACTTAAAAAAAAACGGTGTGGAGTGGGGGCGTGGCCTGCAGGCCTGCAGCGAAACAGGGTGTGCCAGGACCGGCCTCCAAATCAGCGACAGTTGCCTTGTTTTCTAATCACCTGTCGCTCTGTTATAAGCAGCAGCCAGGAGGAGAGACGGGGTTGGAGACAAAATAAAAAAATATTGAAACCCTGAAACGGGCTCTCATGTCGGTGCTTGGTGGTCTGAAGAACCCCCAGGAGGGCAACCTCCACACCCGGTTCTAAACATTTTTAGTAAAGCAAAACAAAAAAACAAAGATTCTGGACATAAAATTAAGATTATTGCAACTTTTTAAAAACTGCCTCCGCTTCGCTCAATTCCTCCAGGCGGCCAAGGAAATTCAAATCGATTTCAAGTCCTTCAATTACGCGCGCACACAAAACGACGGCAGTTTGGGAAAGAAGGACATTGATTTTTTTTTTTCTGCTCATTTGTACGCCAAGGCCGCCGCTGCAAACGCTAACAATACACGCCGCTTCTTTTACGCCCCTCCACTCTGTGACTTTCTCTCCATAAAACCTGTCAAGAAGCCGATTGTGTGAACGTGCGCACAATCTATCCGCTGTCTGGCGGACAGCTGGCGGGAAATGATAAAATATTGAGAAGCGGCGTCCCCCGGAGGAAAAAAAAAACAAAAAAAAAACGAGCACTATTGCTTCTTTGTGAACGAATACGAGTTTGAACCGGACGGTAAATATCCGGTAGTTGCCGACAGAACAGCCTGGACTCTGATGATTGACAGAAGTGTGCAGAAAAAAAACAAATGAAGTGGGGGAAATAAAACCCCCGCTTGACATAAACAGTTAGGAGTGCCATTTTCTCTGAGGGCCATTGAACGCACCATAAGCTCTCTCACCTCCAGAGGTATTTAGTGCACCTAAAAGAAGTCTCCAGGCTGACCTCCAAAGCTTCTTTCCCCCTCATCTATATTTATATGATGGAGCGTTACTAATTTTGCCCAGTAAATCAGTGTGCACATTTCATTGTGACCTCCAGCTTGACACTGAATTAAACAATATCAGGGCCCGAGAAGTCTGCTTTAACAAGCCTTAAATTCCTCCGTCCAATCCATCAGCGGAGAGCTTTCTGACACACGCAGCCAGGAGCATGAAATAAGGCAATTATTGAACCCTTCAGCCCATTTCTACGGCTTGGCTGGCAGGCATGGCGTGATAGGGTGGTGGGAGGGGGGGGGCGCACGAGCCCTACGTCCACCACTTCCTGTCTGCAGATGACTCCTGGATAGGGGCGATGGAAATTAAAAAGTTGATAAATAAATTAGGGGCGGTGGGTAACTCTCTCACGGTTCACCTTGCGCGAATGAAAAGTGTGACTTTTCTTTCTTTCCACGTTTAATACTCTTTTCTGTTATCGTCAACGTCCGACTCGAAAAACGCGCTACATTTACGCCGTTACATCTACTTGAGTAACTTTGGGGATAAATTGTACTTCCAAGAGTAGTTTTTATGCAACATACTTTTACTTTTACTTGAGTATGTTTAAAGAGAAGAAACGCTACTTTTACTCCGCTCCATTTATCTACATTCAGCTCGCTACTCGCTACTTTTTTTTTATCGATCTGTTAATGTTTGTTTTGGTTTGTCAGACAGACCTTCAAAGTAGGATCCATCCCAGGCCTGCGTTTCACCAATCAAATCCAGTCACTGGTGGCGTTGGACCAATCAAACAGAGCCAGGCGGTCACATGACCGTCTCACGTTCAACCTGACTTAAACAAGTTGAAAAACTTATTCGGGTTTTACCATTTAGTGGTCAATTGTACAGAATATGTACTGTACTGTGCAATCTACTAATAAAAGTTTCAATCAATCAATTAATCAATGAATGCCTACTGAGCCTATGGTGCTGTTAAGTTATTGTGGTTCAATGTGCCTTAATTTTTTTATTTCAATGTATTATTATTTAATATATATTATTGTTTTCGTTGCTTAAAATATAAATATAAAAATATAATTCACTTAAGAGATATTCCTGGCTCTGAATTTGCTCATTGCTATTTTTATGTTTTTGTGCATTATTTGTTGCCGTAATCATTAACAAACAGGTTACTCATCAGTTACTCAGTACTAGAGTAGTTTTTTCACAACATACTTTTTACTTTTACTCAAGTAAATATTTGGGTGACTACTACTTACTTTTACTTGAGTAATACATCTCTAAAGTAACAGTACTCTTACATGAGCACAATTTCTGGCTACTCTACCCTCCTCTGCGCAACTGTCATGGTCCGTGGTCCGGATCATGTTTAGTTTAGTTATGTTCTGTTAGTTTTGGACTTCTTTAGTTCCCGGTTGCACCTCCTTGTTTGTTTTGTCACTATGGTTACTTATGATTTGCCCCTGCCTCTGTTTGGGACACACCTGTGTGTAATCACAAGACACTATTTAAGCCTGCCTTTTTGATCACTTGTCGTGGCTTCCTTGTTTGCGGTAAGCAACAGTCACATATTCACGTCCTAGACTCTGTGCTAAGTTGTTTCCCTAGCTTACCGTGCGTTTGGCACACTTTTCTTTTGTTTGTTTCTGTCAGTTTGATACAGTTTATTATTTATTAAATAATTTCCTACCTTTATGTTTTCGTCCGTAGTGTCCGTGTTTGCATTGAAGGAACGATCCCGCATAAAGATGCGACCCCCACGTGACAGCGACACATTCTGAAATGTCAACTTTTAAAATAATTACGGGATTGATGATGTTGTTTTGAAATGGACAGAAATATTTATCTTACCGTACTTTCCGGACAATAAGCCGCTTTTTTCCCCCAACGCTTTAAACCCGGCGGCTTAAAAAACTCTGCGGCGAATTCACAGATTTTTATATTTTGTATTGGACAAATAGTTTTCATATCAGACCGACAGAGACACTGAAAAATTGTGCTGCCGTTTGTGCTACGGCTTTCAAAGTTTGTTGTTGACGAACTCCAAGATGCAGAGAAGGAGGCAGGCATGGAGTGAGAAAACATGGTTTTAATATAAACAACTAGAACAAAACCAAACAAAGGGTTCAAACCAAAAGCGCGCACGTGGGCGGATAACAAACAAAAGGCCTAGTGTGGAAGCTAACAGCAACCTAGCAGGAAACAGAAAAACTGGAAACAGCTAATGGCTAACAAGAAAACACGAAACAAAAGAGCCAGGAGAAAACAAACTACAAATAGCTAACAGGAACAGCTTACCGCTACGAAAACAAGGACAAATAGTAGCACGACAGGTAGTAGCTTTAACGATGACAGACACGACAGGTAGCAATGACACAAGTGCGACATGCAATACAATAATCCAGCCCTGACTGGAGGAACAAAGGAGGTAAAATAGGACCTGGCTGATTGTCACCAGGTGTGGTCAGGTGCCAGTCAGCCACAGCTGAGAGGAAACTAAGCACTCAGGGAGACAAACAGGAAGCTGAACCGAAATAAGAGTGCTGACAGGAACTAAGGACAGGAAATACTAAGGAGGAGAAACTAAAACACAAACAAACTGTCAGTAGCAAGCCTGACAACGGCCCCATCTTTTGGTTGAGTTTGCTCACTGCGTGTGCTGACGGTTGTAAATGTACCAGTACTAACTGTTTTGTGCCTTTTCTGCTTTATATGATTCCTAATTTATCACTCCAAGCGACGTTTGTAAGTTGATTTATTTACAGACAGACATAGTTTTGCATCTCATTATTGTGTCTTTTGTTATAATCAGAGTCCGTTCTGCAAAAAGGTCAGCCTTGGGTTTCACTATGTAAAAGTGCTCTGAGTTAATAGAGAAAAGTGCTATATAAATATAATTTACATCACTCTTGCCTTTCTAAAATGATTTGTCCTCCTATAACACTGACAACCATCCCCGAGATGTGATTTGATAGTTTTATAACTACCTCTTTGTTCTGATGAGTTGGAAAATGAGAGCGACACACATTTGCAGCTTCAATTTGATCCATCTGGAGTCCTCGGACAGCAAGAAATGTTGTTTTTGACACAATCTCTTACTCAAGTGAACTTTTTTGGGGGGGCCTTTTTTTAATGCAGGTTGTCGACAATCCTGTTTGTCTGGGCGTCCGCTCAGTTTGCCTGACAGATAATCCATCACTCACTCAGTGGGTCTGACAGGAGGAAGTCGCTCTTTTCAAGCCTCTATTGGGAGTTTTATTGGAAGAACTTTTTGTGTTTTGAGTAGAAATGTAAATGTAACGCATCTGGAAAGTATTCACAGCACCTCACTTTTTCCACATTTTGTTATGTAACAGCTTTTAACACAAATGTAACAAGTTGATTTTTATCCTCAAAATTATATGCACAATACCCCATAATGAAAATGTGAAGCATTTCCCCCCCCTTTTTTTTTTTTTTAAGAATTTCTTGCAAATTTATTAAAAATACAAATTTAATGAATCACATGTACAAAACCCAAAACCAGTTTAGTTGGCACATTGTGTAATTAGCATTTCAGCATTAATGGTGCCTTCACAGATGTGTAAGTTACCCATGCCTTGGAGACTAATACACCCCCATATCATCACAGATGCTTGCTTTTGAACTTTGCGCCTGTAACAATCCGGATGGTTCTTTTCCTCTTTGGTCCGGGCGACACGACGTCCACAGTACCCCTAAAAAGTTTGAAATGCGGACTCGTCAGACCACTTTGCATCAGTCCATATTAGATGAGCTCGGGCCCAGCGAAGCCGGCGGCATTTCTGGGTGTTGTTGATAAATGGCTTTCACTTTGCATAGTAGAGTTTTAACTTTCCGTTACAGATGTAACGACAAACTGTAGTTACTGACAGTTGTTTTCTGAAGTGTTCCTAAGCCCACGTGGTGATATCCTTTACACACTGATGTTGCTTTTTTGATGCAGTACCGCCTGAGGGATCGAAGGTCTCGGGCATCCAATGATGGTTTTCAGCCTTGCTGCTTACATGCACTGATTTCTCCAGATTATCTTAACCTTTTCATGATTGTATGGACCGTAGATGGTGAAATCCTTAAATTCCCTGCTGGTTGAGAAATGTTCTTCTTAAACAATTTGTTCAGAGACTTGTTGACAAAGTGGTGACCCTCGACCCATCCTTGTTTGTGAATGACTGAGCAGTTCATGGAAGATTCTTGTATACCCAATATTGGCACCCACCTGTTCCCAATTAGCATGTTCACTTGTGGGATGTTCCAAATAAGTGTTTGATGAGCATTCCTCAACTTTTTCAGTCTTTTTTTCCACTTGTGCCAGCTTTTTAGAAAAATGTTGCAGGCCTCAAATTATACAAATAAGCTAATATTTGCAAAAAAATAACAGTTTACCAGTTCAAACAATAAATATCTTGTCTTTGCAGTCTATTCAATTGAATATAAGTTGAAAAGGATTTGCATATAAATCATTGTATTCTGTTTTATTTACGAATTACACAATGTGCCACGTACATAAATATTCACAGCCTTTGCCATGAAGTTCAAAAGTGGCTCAGGGGCATCCTGTTTCAACTGATCATCCTTCAGATGTTCCTACAGGTTAATTGGAGTGCACCTGTGGCAAATTCAGTTGGTTGCACATGATTTGGAAAGGCACACACCAGTCTATATGGTGCATCCGGAAAGTATTCACAGCGCTTCACTTTTTCCACATATTAAGTTAATGCCTTGTTCCGAAATGGAATAAATAAATGTTTTTGTCCTCAAAATTCCAAAAATAATACCCCATAAGGACAATTAAATTATTAGAATTTTCAAAAAATTTGCAAATTCATAAAAAAAATTAAATAAAAAAAATCACATTTAGTTTATTTTTCGGACCATAGGGTACACCGGAATCTTAGGCGCACTGCCGATGAATGGTCCATTTTCCATTTTTTTATATACATAAGATGCAACAGAGTATAGGGCGCATTAAAGGAGTCATATTATTATTTTTTAAAACACTTCCTTGTGGTCGACATAACATGTAATGGTGGTTATTTGGTCAAAATATTGCATGTATTATGTTATAGAGATCATCTTCAAGCCGCTTTCTGACAGTTCCTTCCAGATGCGCTGTTTTGTGGGCGGTCTTATTTACGTGGCTCACCTTCGGCAGCGTCTTCTCCCCGTCATCTTTGTTGTAGCGGTGTAGCATGCAAGGACGGGAGTGGGAGAAGTGTCAAAAGATGGAGCTAACTGTTTTAAGGACATTCAGACTTTATTTAAATTAATAACGGAGCAGAATTTCCTCATCCGAAATGTGTACCGTGAAAAACCGGCCGACCGGAACGCTCTAATAACAAAAGTTCCTTCGGGTGAATAATGTAAACTCACTACGCCGGTATGTTTTAGCGCTTTGATGGCGAGTTTACTGACAGATATAAGTAAGAACTTTACACTACTTTATATTAGAAATGGCAACAGCGGAGGATGGATGTCACATAACAAGAAGATAGAGAAAAAGAAAAAACGTATCGCTTACGGACTACAAAGGCGGAAGCGCGCAATTTTTCAGGACTTATGCAGATCCCAAATACAGATCAGCAGGTACCAGAAGGTAAGAAAAATTGCTTTTGCATAATATTGCAAAACTATATGCCAGATAATATGTCTTACCTTATACACACACCATGATAATACTAGCTTCTATGTTGAAGCACATCAAGAGGTGCAGCTTCATAGCTTACCAAAGTCGCACTAAAGCATTTTGATAAGATTTTAGAGCGCCGTGTATAATGTTCTTTATTTTCGATGGAACATATAAAATCTTGGTGTTGTTTACTTAAAACATATTGCAGTCCACACATATCTATTATGTTTGACTGCCATCTACTGGTCACACTTATCATTAAAACATGTACCAAAAATATAGCTTCGAGGTCAGTGAGCTAAACCAGAATTATTCCGTACATCAGGTGCACCGGGTTATAAGGCGCACTGTCGAGTTTTGAGAAAAAATTAATAGAAGAAGATTTTAAGTGTGCCTTATAGTCCGGAAAATACAGTAGGTAAGTCCATCAATCCATCCATTTACTACCGCTTGTCCCTTTTGGGGTCGCTGCAGCCTATCTCAGCTGCATTCGAGCGGTAGGCGGTGTACACCCTGGACAAGTCGCCACCTCATCGCAGGGCCACAGTAGGTAAGTATGATTGGTAAGTATGATTTTATTTCTAATAAACACAACTTGTACACATTTTCATTAAGGGGTATTGCGGACAAAAATTAGTCCATTCCATTCTGAAATAGAGCCGTGACATATCAAATTGGCGAATTAGTGAAGCGCTGTGAATACTTTCCGGCTGCTTTGTATTTAACATATCTAGCTGAAATCTTGATTTGAGAATTGAAAACATTTTAACACATAATTCGGTTTGTAGAAACAAGGAGGATTAAATGTTTGCTGTTAACCACAGAACAGCAAAGACAGTTTGCTGGAGTGTGTTGCCGTCTTACCTTTTGAATTATGACGCAATATTGAAGCCTAATAAACGGGTTGCAACAAAGACGACTTTTCTGATTGATTGTTGCACACCACAACAGGTGCAAGATTGGCCGCCTCGCGCGTCACAACAAAGCTGCTCCATACCAACACTTCATCAACACCACACTAGCAGGCTATTATATGTCATTCATCTAGTAAATAGAGCCCACTGAAGTTAATGATTATTGTAAATTAAAGTGTTCAAGTAAGACAACTTATGCTAAATAAAGCATAAACATAAACGTTTTCTTCCTTTCTATAAACATGAATTCATCATTGACATCGAGCAACATTAAATATTATTTGTGTCCATGAGGCTGGAAAGGTGATTTTTTTTTTTTTTAAATGTTCATTTGAATCAGTGTGAATAATTTGTGATTTTATTTTGACAGGAAAAAAAAACACACTTGAAAAAAAGTAGGATATCAATTGTTTTTATTGTTTTACAGCTTTCAATTTGACACATTTCCACGAATAACATTGGCTAATTATTTAAATTCGGTTATATTAAGGTTACATCTGTTTGCTCACTTTTTGGCTTTTAACACTTGCATACTTTACCCATCTGGAGTACCGTATTTTTTGGACTATAAGTCGCAGTTTTTTTCATCGTCTGGCCGGGGGTGCGACTTATACTCAGGAGCGACTTATGAGTGAAATTATTAACACATTACCGTAAAATATCAAATAATATTATTTAGCTCATTCACGTAAGAGACTAGACATATAAGATCTCATGGGATTTAGCGATTAGGAGTGACAGATTGTTTGGTAAACGTATAGCATGTTCTATATGTTATAGTTATTTGAATGACTCTTACCATAATATGTTAGGTTAACATACCAGGCACCTTCTCAGTTGGTTATTTATGCGTCATATAACGTACACTTATTCTTTATTTATTTTAAATTGCCTTTCAAATGTCTATTTTTGCTGTTGGGTTTTATCAAATTTCCCCCAAAAATGCAACTTATACTCCAGTGCGACTTATATAAGTGTTTTCCCTTCTTTATTATGCATTTTCGGCAGGTGCGACTTATACTCCGAAAAATACGGTACTTATTTTATTATATATTACAAAACTAGTTGTGGCTGCTTTTTAAACATATCTGAATGAAAATGGTAATGGCACAGAATGAGGTGAACGTTTTTACAAACCACTTTTAGGCACCGATTTACAATATTCTGAATATACATCACTAAGTGAAGGAGTACTCTTCAAAAAATTTCACAGCGTTTTAAGTTCGTATACTTCATCTATTCGATGAATGGTAATATACACATTATTGGATGGATGGATGGATGGATGGATGGATGGATGGAGAAATATCAAAATAAACAAGAGTGTTAAACAGGACTGTTGTCTTTCAGTCTAGTCAAGTTGAATTATTTTTTTTTCATTTTTTTCCATGTTGAATAAAAGATAAGGTGAAGCTTGATAATGCCTCCAAAAATCCACTTAATTGAAGCAATTACCAAAAAATGGTTCTACAAAAAAAAACAAAAAAAAAAGTTTCAAAAAAAGAATGGAAAAAGTGTTTTATCAAGATCTCAATGTTGTGTGTGTATGTGCGTGTGTGTGTGTTCTGGTAATGCTTACTTAATGGGGACATCATTGTCTACACAGTCACCTTTAAGGGACCTCTGACGATATGGGGACAAAAAAACAGGTACCCTAAAGCAGTGGTCCCCAACCTTTTTGTATCCGCGGACCGGTCAACGCTTAATAATTTGTCCCGCGGCCCGGGGGGATCCATTTTTTTTTCTTTGTCATGAGGATGGATGGATGGATGAAAAAGGGAGGTTTTTGTGGTTGGTGCACTAATTGTAAGTGTAAATTGTGTTTTTTATGTTGATTTAATTAAAAAAAAAAAAAAAGATTTTTTTTTTTTTTTTTAAATAAAAATCCATCCATCCATTTCCTACCGCTTATTCCCTTTCGGGGTCGCGGGGGGCGCTGGCGCCTATCTCAGCTACAATCGGGCGGAAGGCGGGGTACACCCTGGACAAGTCGCCACCTCATCGCAGGGCCAACACAGATAGACAGACAACATTCACACTCACATTCACACACTAGGGCCAATTTAGTAATGAATATAAAAAATTTCTGCGGCCCGGTACCAATCGACCCGGTGGTTGGGGACCACTGCCCAAAGGACGGTTTGCCTGACTTTCTTCATGGGGAAATAAAAAGAAATACATTTCTATTCCAATGAACGTAGAGAGTCGAGGCGACAACAGGGACTACGAGTAGAAAATCGGGCTCATAAAGCATTGCTGCAGTGTGAAAGTAGCTGATGACGGTTCGATAAAAAAAACACGCCTATCACGCTACCGTCCTGAAGTCTGCATGTTGGTCACATGACTCAGAATGAACGGACAAAAGAGTAAAGGCCACCTGAGGTCGCTGAGGAAAAGGACATCTTTCTACTTCCGGATGGCGGCCACGGCTTTCTTGGCAGCGTCGTCCAGGTCGTCGGCTGACGTGATGGGCAGGCCGCTCTCGGTCAGGATCCTTTTGGCTTCATGGACGTTGGTACCTGAAGGCCACAGCAAAACATCATTAAGTCATGTGATCATTTTAATCCAGTTTTTTCATCCTTTTTTGAGCCAAGGCACATTTTTTTCATTGAAAAAAATTCAGGGGCACCCCAGCAGCAGAACTTTTTGAAAACGAAACTCAGTCTATATCAGGGGTCCCCAAACTTTTTGACATATTTTTGAGCGCCGTGTGTAATGTTCTATATTCTCAATGGAACATTCATTGTTTTGGTGTTTACTGGCGTCAACTTGCAGTCCACATGTATCTCTTATGTGTGACTGCCATCTACTGGTCACACTTATTACACAATGTACCAAATAAAATAGCTTTGAGGTAAGTAAGCAGAACAATAATTATTCTGTACATTAAAGGGGAACATTATCACCAAACCTATGTAAGCATCAATATATACCTTGATGTTGCAGAAAAAAGACCATGTATTTTTTTAACCGATTTCCGAACTCTAAATGGGTGAATTTTGGCAAATTAAACGCCTTTCTGTTTATCGCTCTTTTAGCGATGATGTCAGAACGTGACGTCACCGAGGTAACACACCCGCCATATCAATTTTCACATTACAAACACCGAATCTCAGCTCTGTTATTTTCCGTTTTTTCGACTATTTTTTGGAACCTTGGAGACATCATGCCTCGTCGGTGTGTTGTTGGAGGGTGTAACAACACTAACAGGGAGGGATTCAAGTTGCACCACTGGCAAGAAATCTGCCGCCAGACGCCCATTGAATGTACCAGAGTGTCTGCACATTTGACCGGTGATGCTAAGACAAACATGGCACAGAGATGTATGGATAAACTGCAGATGCATTTGCAACAATTAAGTCAACGAAATCACAAAGGTGAGTTTTGTTGATGTTGTTGACTTATGTGCTAATCAGACATATTTCGATGCTAACATGCTACGCTAATCAATGCTAACATGCTATTTACGCTAGCTGTATGTACATTTGAAACTAGATACCCACATTTAATGCGAAACAAACACTTACCAATCGACGGATTTAAGTTGCCCCAGTGTCACAAGATGCGAAAGTCCTGATCGTTTGGTCCGCACATTTTACCGGCGATGCTAATAAGGCAGCCATGCTATGGGCCACTTCATTAGGTACACCCACGCTATGACCGAATAGCGTAAATAGGTATTCGCTCAATAGCTGCAATTTCTTCTTCAATTTCGTTTTCGCTATCTGCCTCCATACTCCAACCATCTGTTTCAATACATGCGTAATCTGTTGAATCGCTTAAACCGCTGAAATCTGAGTCTGAATCCGAGCTAATGTCGCTATATCTTGCTGTGGTAACCGCCATGTTGTTTGTATTGGCAGCCCTGTATGACGTCACAGGGAAATGGATAGTGGTTTCGAAGATAGCGAAAATAAGGCACTTGAAAGCTTTATTTAGGGATATTCCGGGACCGGTACATTTTTTGAAAAAAACTTCAAAAAATACAACAAGCCACTGGAAACAGATTTTTATTGTTTTTAACCCTTTTGAAATTGTGACAATGTTCCGCTTTAAGCACAACAGGTTATAAGGCGTACTGTGGATTTTTGAGAAAATTAAAGGATTTTAAGTGCGCCTCATAGTCTGAAATATACGGTACTTGGTTATTCAAGTCACAAAATGTAAAAAAAGTACTGTTGGTGGTTTTTAAATTGTTATTTATTTGACTTCATGGGGGGAATAGAGGACCACCCATTAGCTCTGCTGTAAGCAAACTAGGATTGTACATTATACCGGTATTAGTATAGTACTGTAAATACTAATGAATCACTGTTGGTACTATACAGTCTCTGAAACGAACCGGTCCCCCACCCCCACCGCGCCGAAGTGACGCCGTGTCATTGCTGGTTTAATGAGCAGACGAGCATGTTCGGCAGCGCACAATCATAGAGTACTTACAAGCAGACACAGTGTGTAGACAGAAAAAGGAGAACGGACACATTTTTGCTTAAAAACTAACGATAAAGGTGAAGTTATTATACTGAAACGCCGTTAGGATGAGGTGCTTTAAGTCATGGCTAGCTAGTGATGGAGATAGATATCTTTTTAAATCCTAGTCATATTTTAGAATAGCTAAGTATGGGTCATGCATAGGCCTTGATAGTTGGAATGTAGCAAGAAGTCATAACACTCTTTTATCTCAAATGTCTCAGGCTAGGAGGAGGGGGAGAGGAGAAGGAGGGTGGGTGAGAGGGAGAGAAGAGGCGAAACTTCCATCGTAGAATGAGATCAATTTGGGCACTACAATTGAAAGGTTGTTGTATCAAAAATTGGTCTCCTAGAGCAGTGGTTCTCAAATGGGGGTACGCGTACCCCTGGGGGTACTTGAAGGTATGCCAAGGGGTACGTGAGATGTTTTAATAATATTCTAAAAATAGAAACAATTAAAAAATCCTTTATAAATATATTTATTGAATAATACTTCAACAAAATATGAATGTAAGTTCATAAACTGTGAAAAGAAATGCAACAATGCAATATTCAGTGTTGACAGCTAGATTGTTTGTGGACATGTTCCATAAATATTGATGTTAAAGATTTCTTTTTTTGTGAAGAAATGTTTAGAATGAAGTTGATGAATCCAGATGGATGTTTATTACAATCCCCAAAGAGGGCACTTTAAGTTGATGATTACATCTATGTGTAGAAATCTTTATTTATAATTGAATCACTCGTTTATTTTTCAACAAGTTTTTAGTTATTTTTATATCAATTTTTTCCCAAATAGTTCAAGAAAGACCACTACAAATGAGCAATATTTTGCATTGTTATAAGATTTAATAAATCAGAAACTGATGACATAGTGCTGTATTTTACTTCTTTATCTCTTTTTTCAACCAAAAATGCTTTGCTCAGATTAGGGGGTACTTGAATTAAAAAAAAAATCACAGGGGGTACATCCCTGAAAAAAGGTTGAGAACCACTGTCCTAGAGCTCTAGAATAAAATATCAAAATAATGTACTCTGTCTCAAGGATTCATTTATAACCAGCTTTTGTGTCATCGAACCAACCTGGGAGATGACCGGGTCAAACGCAACACTAGCTAGTGGCTAACGGCCATCCGCCGTCTGCAGCGTTTTAGCTACTTCTAAATCACTAATCCTCGCCTCCATGGCGACAAATAAAGTACGTTACTTACAAGCATCGTCACTGCAGGACGAGGAATAGCTGAAATGTAAACAAACGCGATTGGTGGATCCACACTGTAATGATACCAAGTAAAATAGCGTATCTAGTCGATACTTCTATGATTACGTCAATATTTTTTGGCATCACAATATCTTCTTTCATTCTTTTAAAATGTACATTGTGTTTATAAAATCAGGAAATATGTCCCTGGACATACAAGGACTTTGAATATGAGCAATGTATGATCCCATAATAACTTGGTATCGTATTGATACCCAAATTTGTGGTGTCATCCAAAACTAATGTAAAGTATCAAACAACAGAAGAATACGTGATTATTACATTTTAACAGAAGTGTGGATAGAACATGTTAAAAGAGAAATTAAGCATATATTAACAGTAAATGAACAAGTAGATTAATAATTCATTTTCTACCACTTGTCCCTAATCATGTTGACAAAATAATAGAATGAGAAATGACACAATGTGTTACTGCATATGTCAGCATTTTTGTTTACTTACTACTAAAAGACAAGTTGTCTTGTATGTTCCCTATTTTATTTTAGGACAAACTTGCAATATGAAACATATGTGTAATGTACCCGAAGATTTTTGCTACAATAAAGCCAATAATGCAATTTTTTTCTGGTCTCCTTTATTTAGAAAAATACCGGAATAATTCTAGTATTGGTATTGTTACAACAGTATTGGTATTGTTACAACACTAAAGCAAACTTATATTTACGAGTTAAAATGCATTAAAAAAATGTATATGCCTGTCATCATGTCTTTCATAATGATTGTGAACGATAGGCAAAATTACCCAAAAAGTGCAGTTCCCCTTTAAAGGTTCAATCAAACAATCAATCAATGATTATTTATATAGCCCTAAATCACTAGTGTCTCAAAAGGCTGCACAAACCACAACGACATCCTCGGTAGAGCCCACATAAGGGCAAGGAAAACTCACACCCAGTAGGACGTCGGTGACAATGACTATGAGAAACCTTGGAGAGGACCGCGCATATGTGGGCATATGTGGGCAACCCCCCACCCCTCTCTGGAGATTTTACAAAAATGTATGAAAAATAGAAAGAAAAGAGGGGATGAAAATATATTTTTGGTTATAATATGGTTTCTGCAGGACGACAAACATGACACAAACCTCACTAATTGTTATAAAGCACACTGTTCATATTAAACATGCTTCACTGATTCGAGTATTTGGCTAGCGCCGTTTTGTCTTACTAATTTTGCCGGTCATTGAACTCACCGTAGTTTGTTTACATGTACAACTTTCTCCGACTTTCTAAGACGTGTTTTATGCCAATTTTTTTCTCATTTTGTCCACCAAACTTCTAAGGTTGTGCATGAATGCACAAAGGTGAGTTTTGTTGATGTTATTGACTTGTGTGGAGTGCTTATCAGACATATTTGGTCCCTGGATGACTGCAAGCTAATTGATGCTAACATGCTATTTAGGCGAGCTATATGTACACACTGCATCGTTATGCCTCATTTGTAACTATATTTGAGCTCATGTAGTTTCCCTTAAGTTCTCTTAATTATATTTATATCTCATGACACTATCTGTATGTAATATGGATTTAATTTTTTGTGGCTCCAGACAAATTTGTTTTTGTATTTTTGGTCTAATTTGGCTCTTTCAACATTTTGGGTTGCCGACCCCTGCTCTAGGGCAGTGGTTCTCAAATGGGGGTACGGGTACCCCTGGAGGTACTTGAAGGTATGCCAAGGGGTACGTGAGATTTTTTTTTAATATTCTAAAAATAGCAACAATTCCAAAAATCCTTTATAAATATATTTATTGAATAATACTTCAACAAAATATGAATGTAAGTTCATAAACTGTGAAAAGAAATGCAACAATGTAATATGAAGTGTTGACAGCTAGATTTTTTGTTCCATAAATATTGATGTTAAAGATTTAATTTTTTTGTAAAGAAATGTTTAGAATTAAGTCCATGAATCCAGATGGATCTCTATTACAATCCCCAAAGAGGGCACGTTAAGTTGATGATTACTTCTATGTGTAAAAATCTTTATTTACAATTGAATCACTTGTTTATTTTTCAACAAGTTTTTAGTTATGTTTATATCTTTTTTTCCACATAGTTCAAGAAAGACCACTACAAATTAGCAATATTTTGCACTGAAACTGATGACATAGCGCTGTATTTACTTATCTCTTTTTTTCAATCAAAAATGCTTTGCTCTGATTAGGGGGTACTTGAATTACAAAAATGTTCACAGGGGGTACATCACTGAAAAAAGGTTGAGAACCACTGCTCTAGGGGAACCAAAAACAATGGATGTCGAGCGGGTCTAACAAGATACTGTGAAAGTTCAATCCATAGTGGATCCAACACAACCGTGAGTTGTCCCTAAAGATTGCAATTTGAGTCTGCGCACGCAGAGTGAGGTTTTTGCGCACAGTTCTGACGCCAAGAGTACCCAACCACAGGTGTGAACACAGCCAAAAGACAAAAAAACACAGAAACCGGCTTTGTGTGGAGGCACCTGATCAGCCATCTGCACACACACACACACACACACACACACACACACACAAACACACACACGAACAATGGTTGGATCCACACAAATCCAGATGGATGACATAGTGCAGGTTCTTTTCTGTGTAAACACTGCCACTGACTGCAGTGTGTGCTTCCTTGGCTGCAGCAAGGACAGAGAGTAGCAGGTGCCGGCTGACACGGTGGCCCAGTGCCCCGGTAGAGCAGCACCCAAACACAAAGACTCTAACCCTCGACTGGCTGCCTCCGAGCGCCGCTCTCCATGAAGAGAAACACAAATCTGACAAGGCTGTCACAACACGGGCGGAGGGGGGATGCCGCGGTGGACAGAAGGACACAGCGAGCGAGGGCGGCCCGGGGAATGCTAGTAAACCAGACGGAAGCCAAAGAGCACAAAGGTTAAATGAGGCAACAAAACAAAAAAACAGCGCCATGCAGTAATGCTGATGTACGTACGGCAGCAAACTGATGACTGCTGGCTGTGAGCTGATCTCACTGGTTCAACATTCATGTTGACTCTTTTTCTTAAATTGGTGTTGTGGAACTGTAAGATTTTTTAAAATTAACCATGTTTCTTTTTTGTTTTTTTTCCATTAGCAGCGCAGTCACTACATTGCGGATTTAAAAAAACTTAAAGTATATTGCACATATTTTTTTCCTAAATTGTTAAATTATGACAATGTAGTAATTGTCTTTTTTAGGGACCGCAATGATCCTATTGCATGGGTGTCAAACTCTGGCCCGCCATCCATCCATCCATTTTCTACCGCTTATTCCCTTTTGGGGTCGCGGGGGGCGCTGGCGCCTATCTCAGCTATAATCGGGCGGAAGGCGGGGTACACCCTGGACAAGTCTCCACCTCATCGCAGGGCCAACACAGATAGACAGACAACATTCACACTCACATTCACACACTAGGGCCAATTTAGTGTTGCCAATCAACCTTGTAATTTAATTTGGCCCTTGAGGCAATATACATTTAGCATTAGAGCTGGCCTGCTGGTGTTATACAGCGTTGGTGCCGCGCTAACACCGCATTCACCACTAATACTCATTCTTGCCAACCCACCTAATTTTCCCGGTAGACTCCCGAAGTTCAGAGCCCCTCCCGAAAATCTCCCGGGGCAACCATTCTCCCGAATTTCTGCCGATTTCCACCTGGACAACTATATTGGGGACGTGTATTTAAGACACTGCCTTTAGCGTTCTCTGCAACCTGTCGTCACGTCCGCTTTTCCTCCATACTAACAGCGTGTCACATAATATTTGTGGCTTTTACACACACACACACACACACATAAGTGAATGCAAGGCATACTTGGTCAACAGTCATACAGGTCACACTAAGGGTGGCCGTATAAACAACTTTAGCACTGTTACAAATATGCGCCACACTGTGAACCCACACCAAACAAGAATGACAAACACATTTCGGGTGAACATCCGCACCGTAACACAACAGAACAAATACCCAGAACCCCTTGCAGCACTAGCTCTTCCAGGAAACTTCCAGCAGACTGACCAATAATTAACGTTTTATTCATGCATTTTCTCTTGCTACTTCAAAGCTTGAATGTTTCATTCATTCATTATTTTATTTTCAAATGTATTATTAGCCTGTGGAAAAAATTGGATATTTACCTCAGAAGATTGCAAATAGAAAAAAAGGCATAACATTTTTATTTAAATTGTATTTGATATGCCATTGATATTTTTTTAATTATTATTATTATTATTATTTGAAACGGGATTTTGCATGTCCATCCATCCATCCATTTCCTACCGCTTATTCCCTTTTCGGGGTCGCGGGGGGCGCTGGCGCCTATCTCAGCTACAAGTCACTAAAGTTATATAAGCCTTGCTTGTTCAATATTTAATGCAAAACTTGTTTAGGTCCCTATTAAAAGGTTAATTTGTTCAACCTTGGCCCCCGGCTTTGTTCCGTTTAAAAATTTGGCCCACTCTGTATTTGAGTTTGACATCCCTGCACTATTGGTACAATAGGGACAGAGGAACCTATTGTATTTCGTATTCCGCACCTTCGCCCCATAATTTGACCCTCTTAACATGCTTCAAAACTCACCAAATTTCACACACTCTTCGGTATGGCAAACTTTCCCAACTTATTAAGCAGCCGAACCCCAAAAATCTAAATTGGGCTTTAGCGCCACCAAGGAAAAAAAAAAAAAGATTGCTTGTAACTTCCGTTAGCAATGTCGTAGAGACATGAAACAAAAACCTCTATGTAGGACTGAATCATCAAATCCATCATTATTAAAGTAGTGTTTGTTATGACCTGATAAGAAAGTGTCTTTTTTTTTTTACAGAATGAAAATCTGCTTGTACATGAATGAAGGTATTTTTATGTCGATAGTTCAATGGAACATTTATTTTCATTATTTATTTTTAAATTTTTGTTTCTTTGTCGGAATCACTCCTTAAACATGTGGAAAAATACAGTGGTGGTCAAAAGTTTACATACACTTGTAAATAACATAATGTCATGGCTGTCTTGAGTTTCCAATCTTTTCTACAACTCTTATTTTTTTGTGATAGAGTGATTGGAGCACATAATTGTTGGTCACAAAACACATTCAGGAAGTGAAAATGTGACTAAATCTGCTGGGTCAAAAGTATACATACAGCAATGTTAATACTTGGTTACATGTTCCTTGGCAAGTTTCACTGCAATACGGCGCTTTTGGTAGCCATCCACAAGCTTCTGGTTGAATTTTTGACCACTCCTCTTGACAAAATTGATGCAGTTCAGCTAAATTTGTTGGTTTTCTGACACAGACTTGTTTCTTAAGCATTGTCCACACATTTAAGTCAGGACTTTGTGAAAGCCATTCTAAAACCTTAATTCTAGCCTGATTTAGCCATTCCTTTACCACTTTTGACATGTGTTTGGGGTCATTGTCCTGTTGGAACACCCAACTGCGCCTAACACCCAACCTCCGTGCTGATGATTTTAGGTTGTCCTGAAGAATTTGGAGGTAATCCTCCTTTCTCATTGTCCCATTTACTCTCTGTAAAGCATCAGTTCAATTGGCAGCAAAATAGGCCCAGTGCATAATACTACCACCACCATGCTTGACGGTAGGTTTGGTGTTCCTGGGATTAAAGGCCTCTCACATTTTCTCCTCCAAAAATATTTCTGGGTATTGTGACCAAACAGCTTAATTTTTGTGTTATCTGACCACAGAACTTTCCTCTAGAAAAGGGGTGTCAAACGTATGGCCCGTGGGCCGGATCAGGCCCGCGAACAGGATTTATCCAGCCCGCGGGACGAGTTTGCTAAATATAGAAATGAGCCGGAATTTTTGAATGAAAGAAATGGCAGTTCTGAATGTGTCCACTAGATGTCACAAAAGCAATTCTGTGTATCTTTGTAGATCAGGGGTCAGCAACCCGCGGCTCTTTGATCACTCTGATGAAGCTCAGCTGCATACTTGCCGACCCTCAAGATTTTTCCGGGAGGTTGTCCGGATTTCAGTGCCTTTCCCAGAAAAATCCCTGGGCTAACATTCTCCGGTTTTCACCCGCATAACTATTTTGAGAGCGCGTCGTGGTGACAATGCTTTTAACGTTCTCTAATACATATCGTCGCGCCCGCCTTCACGCCATGCTATCTGCGTTCCGGCCGGTCACATGTGGCATGCGACCCCTGCTAGCACACATCATCGACTGCAAGGCATACTTGATCAATAGCAACACAGGTTACACTGATGGTTGTGATATAAATAACTTTAACACTGTTACAAATATGCGCCACACTGTGAACCCACACCAAACAAGAAGGACAAACACATTTCGGGAGAACATCCACACCGTAACACAGGGGTAGGGAACCTATGGCTCTCGAGCCAAATGTGTCTCTTTTGATGACTGCATCCGGCCCTCACATAAAACTTAGCTGACGTTGCTTAACACGATAAGTAATTAATAATTCCGCTGGTAATCCCATTGTTAAAAATAATGTTCAAAATATAAAACATTCTCATGCATTTAAATCTATCCATTCGTTTCTACCGCACCTGTTCAAAAAATGGTCAAAAGTATTTTATTTAATGTTGGGTAGCTTTGTAATAACAATGTTATTAAAAAGAATAAGGATTTATTATACTCTAAAAATGTTGGCGTTACTTAAAAATGCACGTATTTAGTTGCAATCAGGGAAAGATCAAATAAAAGAGGCGTAGAAATCTTTTGTCAGAGCATGGGACAACACTGTACAAGGGTACAAGTCAGCGCGTTTCTCCTCATTGAGCTAAATTGAATACTGTCTCTGTTTAATTCCTTGCTTCTTGTCTGTTTAATAGACGTCATCAGTGTTTGAACCTGACAGTTGTATTCAGTATTAAAAATATTACACGGCTCTCACTGAAATACATTTTCAAATATTTGGCTTTCATGGCTCTCTCAGCCAAAAAGGTTCCCGACCCTTGCCGTAACACAACATAAACACAACAGAACAAATACCTAGAATTCCATGCATCCCTAACTCTTCCGGGCTATATTATACATCCCCGCTACCACCAAACCCAGCCCCTTCCTACCCCGCCCACCTCAATCGACCCCTGTTGTAGATGATGCTGCATATGGGATAAAAAACACAATGTTAATGCAGCAGCCGAGGAAAATTAGCAAACTACATAAATAACATCCTGTAATTTGATGTTGATATTTTATTATCTTGATGGATTGAAAATAAACACCAATGAGTGGACTGATGAACATTATCTTCTGACTGGATTGGTTCGCAGCAGAGTATGAAGCGGCAGGAATGAGAATCAGCACCTCCAAATCCAAGAGTCCATGGTTCTCTCCTGGAAAAGGGTGGACTGCCATCTGGGGAGGAGACCCTGCCCCAAGTGGAAGAGTTCAAGTACCTAGGAGTCTTGTTCACGAGTGGGGGAAGAGTGGATCGTGAGATCGACAGTAATGCGGACCTTGTACCGATCCGTTGTGGTGAAGAAGGAGCTGAGCCGGAAGGCAAAGCTCTCGATTCACCGGTCGATCTACGTTCCCATCCTCACCTATGGTCATGAGCTTTGGGTCATGACCGAAAGGATAAGATCACGGGTACAAGCGGCCGAAATGAGTTTCCTCCGCCGTGTGGCGGGGCTCTCCCTTAGAGATAGGGTGAGAAGCTCTGTCATCCGGGAGGAGCTCAAAGTAAAGCCGCTGCTCCTCCACATCGAGAGGAGCCAGATGAGGTGGTTCGGGCATCTGGTCAGGATGCCACCCGAACGCCTCCCGAGGGAGGTGTTTAGGGCACGTCCAACTGGTAGGAGCCCACGGGGAAGACCCAGGACATGTTGGGAAGACTATGTCTCCCGGCTGGCCTGGGAACGCCTCGGGATCCCCTGGGAAGAGCTGGACGAAGTGGCTAGGGAGAGGGAAGTCTGGGCTGCCCTGCTTAGGCTGCTACCCCCGCGACCCGACCTCGGATGAGCGGAAGAAGATGGATGGATGGATTTATTCAGAAAGTATAAATAACGACTAGAGATGTTCGATAATGGCTTTTTTGACGATATTCCGATATTGTTCTACTCTTAATTACCGATTCCGATATCAACTGATACCTATATATACAGTTGTGGAATTAACACATTATTATATTTGTTGTGAAATCTGAAGTTGTCTTAGTTTTTAAGTGAACGTGCCGTGATTTTACCAGTCCGGCCCACTTGGGAGTAGATTTTTCTCCATGTGGCCCCCCATCTAAAATGAGTTTGACACCCCTGCTCTAGAAGGTCTTATCTTTGTCCATGTGATGTCAGATGAAACTAAAATTGAGCTGTTTGGCCACAATACCCAGCAATAAATGCGTACACACTTTATTTAGAAGCATCAAGTTTTTCCCTCTCGCCAAATTTAAGCACTAGCAGGTTGTAGCTCTCACTGCTCTGGCTGCCCCGACAAGCAGATCAATAGCCTTTTTGTCAGAAATCCTATTAACAGTGCTACTTAACGCCTAATATTTCATCTCTTCCTCGACAAGCGGAAAATAAGTCATTCCAACACATCTCTTCCTAGCTCGCTGTGCAAACAATCAATTCTGGAGTGTAATTAATTAGTGCAAGGGCAGGAAGAGGCCTTACGCCGGAACCAGCGGGACGATAGAGTGTCCTGATTCAATTACGGAAGCAACGGATATTTTACCACGTGGAGCTATACTGGTTTTCACAGTTTCGGATCAGTCGGATCATTAAAACCAATTTGCACGTAGGCGAAGCGGCAATGGATACAACACGACACGTATCCATAATGCATGACATATTCAGCAAAAGACAAATGTCTGCTGCAAGGACATTCGGTGGCGTGATAAAGTAAATAACATGGGCAGGTTTGCTGTTTTTTTCCCCCGTGCCGTAAATATTCATGAGGTGTGAAGTGCGTGCGGCATTGTTTAGTTACTGTGGCGTCTGTGTACTCCAAGTCTGAGGACAGAACACGCAATTTATCTGGCATTTATCTGCCCGTTTGGGTGTGTGTGTGTGTGTGTGTGTGTGTGTGTGTGTGTGTGTGTGTGTGTGTGTGTGAGAGAGAGAGAGAGAAAGAGAGTGGATGGCACTATGAGCAGAAGGGAGCGCTGATATCTCACAGCAGCAAAGACAAGGACAGAACCCAGCTGGATGCAGCGCCTCTGGGTGTGTGTGTGTGTGTGTGTGTGTGTGTGGCGTCCAAGGCGTATGTGCTCACCTGCAACCACTAGGTGCTGCTAGAGACCTACTCTCAACTTGTTAAGCCCCACACAGGCTTTTACTACAGAGTTCATACACCTTTCCCATAGCCAAATTCACAGACCTTTTAAGGACTTTCAAGATCAATTCTTTTCAGCTTTTCCAGTACCCTTCAAAAGGTAAATTGCTTATACTCGTATAGCGCTTTTCTACCTTCAAGGTACTCAAAATGCTTTGACACCATTTCCACATTCACCCATTCATGCACCGATGGCAAGATCTGCCATGCAAGGCCCTAACGAGGACCCATCAGGAGCAAGGGTGAGGTGTCTTGCTCAAGGACACAACGGACATGACTAGGATGGCGGAAGCCGGGGATCGAACCAGGAACCCTCAGGTTGCTGGCACAGCCGCCCTACCAACCTAGCCAAGCAGTCTCCGTGGAGTATTAGTCATCCATCCATTTTCTACCACTTGTCCCGTTCGGGGTAGTAGGGGGTGCTGGAGCCTATCTCAGCTGTATTCGAGCGGAAGGCGGTGTACACCTTGGACAAGTTTCCATCTCATCGCAGGGCCAACACAGATAGAAATACAACATTCACACACTAGGGCCAATTTAGTGTTGCCCATCAACTTATCCCCAGGTGCATGTCTTTGGAAGTACGAGGAAGCCGGAGTACCCGGAGGGAACCCACGCAAACATGCAAACTCCACACAGAAAGATCCCCAGGACTACTCAGGACCTTGGCATTGTGACGCACATGCACAAACCCTTGTTCCACCGTGCTGCCCGAGTATCAGTCAAATAAATAATGTTAAATTCAATAGTTATAATACAAATAATTACAATTAAAAATTGAAATTAAAAGGCAGAAACCAATTTGAATCAATCCATAGCCTCGTTGTTTGAGGTCGCCAAATACTGTCTGTACGAAAAATACGGAAAATCTGCTAAAACCTAAGCCTAACATTGAACCGGCAGTTATCATTAACTGAATGGGGCATAGAAAATTAAGCAGTGTGACTATTCAATGTCATTGGTGTTTGCAAACGTGTCTCTATTTGTGTTTTTTATTTTGTATTTCTCATTTTTTTTCTCACTTACAGCACTCAATGACATCGAACCGCGCGTATTGATTCACACCGTTTTTGTGCTTGTAAGCTGCATAATGTGATATAAATACACATACCCTAAAAATGTAAATTTCACTCATTTATTAACAAAGCTGTTCCACATTAATGTAAGGATAATAAATTAAAGGAAAATATGTTGTTTGTTTCAGTCACCTTTCATTAAGCGTACCAATCAATCAATGCTTATTTATATAGCCCTAAATCACTAGTGTCTCAAATGGCTGCACAAGCCCCAACGGCATCCTCGGTTCAGATCCCACATAAGGGCAAGGAAAAACTCACAACCCTGTAGGATGTAAATGTGAATGACTATGAGAAACCTTGGAGAGGACCGCAGCCTTACAACTGTGGCTATGAAAACAAATGAACAAAAAGACAAAAGTGAACCTTTTTTTTATAATTTCACTGATATAGCCAGACAAATTAAGTAGACAACGGAAATAATAGAGCATAAAATGCAAACAACCATGTTGTGTAAAAACTACAAAATCTTTCTTACTATAATTTGTAACATTTGCGAAAAATGTTACAATTTATAAATTACATGACCTTCACAATACAAACAAGTCCAATACTGTAACCATTTTAATGCAATTAAACCAAAACGACAGCTTGTAACTTGTTTGCTTTAACTGAGGTAGTCAGACAAGTTAGAAGTGAAGTGAAGTATATGTTTTAAGTTAAGTCAACAACCAAAACAATGGAGCAAAAAATACATCGAACCATGTTTGATTTCCTTTTTGCATACTTTGCAGCAGGCTAAACCTGGATTTGGTCCACGTTTTATCCAAACTTTGTATTTGTCATTTTTAGAGATGTCCGATAAAATCGGACTGCCGATAAATGCTTTAAAATGTGATATCGGAAATTATCGTTATCGGTTTCAAAAAGTAAAATTAATGACTTTTTAAAACGCCGCTGTACAGAGTGGTACACGGACGTAGTGAGAAGTACAGAGCGCTAATAAACCTTAATGGCACTGCCTTTGCATGCCGGCCCGATCACATAATATCTATGGATTTTCACACACACAAGTGAATGCAATGCATACTTGGTCAACAGCCATACAGGTCACACTGAGGGTGGCCGTATAAACAACTTTAACACTGTTACAAATATGCACCACACTGTGAACCCACACCAAACAAGAATGACAAACACATTTCGGGAGAACATCTGCACCGTAACACAACATAAACACATCATTTACAAGCACTTCACCCAAAATTCTAGCATTTTTCAAACTTTGAAAACACCACATTTTCAAGGTTTTTAAGCACCCGTACGAACCCTGTACTATTTCCCCCCAATCCTATTGCCGTCCTTTACTTTATTTATAGTTAGCTTGATGCTGTACGATATCGCTGAGGTCTAATGGACCTACTCAAAAACATCAATAGCTGCTTACCTTGCAGAGCTGATCTTTTTTCCTTTTGACAAGTCGTGACAAGAATCTCGAGTCCCTTCAAAACCACGCAGTCACCAATTTCCCACAACTTTTTGACTTCTTTCCAAGCTTCTGAGTGATGCCTTTAGTCAGCATCCTCACCAGACCGCTCAGCTACGGGGCTTTAAACGCACCGTTTAAAAGAACAAGATTGAGCGCTTC